>NC_088872.1:22442065-22451148 GCF_032884065.1 Artemia franciscana | reverse complement strand
GTGCTTTGCTTTCGGCTACCTCACTTTCAGCAGATAGCAAAGCTAAAATGCCTTCATATACAAGTCTAATCTAGGAAGTCTAGCCTTGAATACAGATCGATACCAGTAAGACGATCGTATGGCAGAACTTCTTTCCAGCTCCAGAGCTGGTTTTTCACCAGCTTTCTGGGTGTAAACAAAAAACTCATGCCGAGTCTTCCTTTGGAAATGGATGCGCATAGGGTCTAAGGCAGTGAGAAAAAATAACCAACAGTACAGACTGATTCAACATAGCCTAAAGTGACTAAGTTTAGCTTGTGTGCATGGCAATAAATGTTGATTGTCTGTGGTGATTTTGCTCTTAAACGAGCTTGAATACCTAAGGAACATCTGCTCATTACGGTTTCTCTGTTGTGGCATTTTGTGACGCAGTAGTTCTAATTGAGTCCAATTCTTGTGACTGCATCATGAATAAAATTTCCAAGACTTTGCGCATCCTGGATCTTCATGTGATAGCATTCTATCGGTCTCTTTTTTAGTTTTCCTTTGTCAGAGTACCTTAAAAGAATGGATGTCTTTTCAAACGTTAGAGATGTCTTTTCATCTTCTCACGCCTACGTCCATGAAAGGTCAAAATTTGTCCCGTACATCCATGAAAGGTATAGATCCGTACCTCTTCCTAGGAAGAGTAGACGTACCCCCAAAGTGTCTGCAGCAGAAGCAGTAAACAAAACAATCCTGGACAGAGTACTCCAGCCGCGGCTGCTTTTTATAATATAAAGCATTGAATGACCGTTTCGGCCTACCGTTTGGTTTCACTTGCACATGGTATTTCACTAGCTTTATTTGGGATGGTTGATCGAGAGAGAACGAAGAATTGTCTGTAGAGTCGCTGGAGAGGGGATGCTCTTCATCTTGAGACGTAACTGCCGAAACTGAGGCTCCGACAGACCTGCAATAGGCGAAGTGGTTCCTTGGGGTGTCTTGTGTCCTGTTAGCTCAATCTAAGGGACTGTCAGTTCATTAAAAGCAGACAAAACCGTTTTTTCAGATGCTGAATTACACAATTGAAAGAAACTATATGTATTTTATTTGACTTCTAACCAGTGTAACACCCCTACTAGTTTATTTTACCCTTTTTATGCTATATTTCGGGATTTTTCTGATGTTCAGGGGCAATACTGGAAAGTGATGGTGGTGAAAGCAATGAAATTGGTGTCCTCGTCTTTTTATAGACTTACTTTGCGTTCACACAACTGTCGCAGCTGTGTCGCTGTCGCCTTGTTGCCGTGTTAAAATTGCCAAACTTTTCACAGAGACGAATATCTTCCAGGCCACTTACCGAAAATAGGTAATTTAAAACTCAAAATTCAAGCGGTAGGATACAGCTTAGACAACTACTAGGTCAGTTGGACCCGTTCAGACACCCGGAAATTCCTGCCTGGAATCCCGGCCTGGAGCTATGGGAACTCTGTTAAGACACTAGAAGCAAAAAACTTCCTGTCATTTCCTTCGTCAGTTCTCCAGTCCGGATCAAATTGAAAAAAAAAAAAAAATCAAAGTGCTTCTTCGGTCGTGAAAACGGTGACTCACACGAATCCGAACAAGGATTCCGGGTTGGAATTCCTTAGCTTCTGAACAGGCCCATGGATCTTATTTATTAGTGATTTTGGTTTTTGGAAAGAAACAAGACAAAATTTACAAATATAAGTAGGATAATCGTTATTTCTTAGTTTTATGCAGCTATGGTCTGAAAAAAAGTGGCTTGAAGCAAGAATTAACTGACAGATTTTTGCGTTTCTGTGCCTCTGTGGGATTCCAGGGTTACGGGGATTAAAATGTGGCTAAAAGGCGATAGATTTGCTTTAGATTTAGTTGCGTCCTGAACACATTATGGGGTTATTTATGTTTTTACTGCGACATTCTACTATCAGGCTCGAAAACTTAAGAGTTAAGTTTCTCTACGCTGATTGCTTGATTTTAATAATTCAGTAACTGAAGATGTCGCGGAAGCAACTCTTCTCGGATGTATTTTAGTGATTGATTGATAATCTGACTGCTAAACAGATTCAGAATGTTGGTCAAAGTGTGAAAATGTGTGTCCTGACTAGAGCAAGTCGAACCTGGCTCAAGTTTCATGGCGGTTAGTTACAAAAATCGACCAATTGGGATACAAATTTGCCTAAGTTGGCTGGCTTGTGGTGTAAATATCTAACGACGGATTTTCTCTGACTTGAACAAGGGATTATCTGACTAATGAACGGCAACCAAGATGTAAAAAAACATGTTTGACGTAGTTCTATAACTCTTCATAAAGTGTACTACTCAATGCGGTTTTTTGTGCCACTTATTAATACAGAATTGAGCAACGCCAAATAAATATTTATTCGCTAGTATAGACATTAAAACTGAAATACTAGATATTTAATATTAGACGTACAATTTTTATAGTCATAAGAATTATTATAGCCTGGGGTGGATGGTGTGAAATTAGTTCGTCATCGGAGATTTTTCTCCTGATTTCTTGTATATAAACCTTCCATTTTATTAGGATAACAGTTTTAGAAAGTAAATATTTTACTGGTGCATTCTATAAATGGAGGTTGTATTTTGTCATCTAGATTACTTTATTGAAGCTCCTGTGACCAAAATAGGATTTTTTTGTGCCCAAAATTAGGCATCGAGTTTTTAAACACCTTTAAATATTTTGAACACCGAAATTTGTAGCTTTGTTCAAAACACGTTCAGTTCCTGTTCAGAAAAAAACACAAAAACTGAAAAAAGCCAAAAATTAGGCATCGAGTTTTTAAACACCTTTAAATATTTTGGACACCGAATTGTAGCTTTAGTTCAAAACACGTTCAGTTCCTGTTCCGAAAAAACCATAAAAACTGAATTTAGTTTATGTTGAAAGTAAAATAAAAAGAGGAAAAGACACTAAATAATTAAAAAAAAAAAAACCAAAAGAGCCCACATCTGCTAAACTTAAGGGGCTGCTTAATACAAACAAAATTCACTTCACTGGATTCGATAGAAATTCACTTCGATTCGCCAGAAAACTATTCAACACTAATTCAACACTAACTTCATTTTTTTTGTTCAACTCTTGTTCAGCTTGTTTCATCAGATCTTTATTCAATACCGTTCTTACTTATTTGACTCCATGTATTTGATCATTGTCTTCATATATAGAGTCAACTCCACATTTGACTCATTTGGCAAAGCTCTTGACTCCACATCTATAACCATATGTTTGCCTCCGTGCCTAATGGAAAACCTTAAAAATGCGGACATTTTGTAACATTCGGTCAAATCTAAATCTTTTTCACAGGACATAACATTTATTGTTTTAGCTTTGCTCGCACTTCCTCCTTGGAAAAACTTTATGCACCCCAGCCTCGGAAAACATACATAAAGAGTGAGAGGAAGCGCAATAGGGCTGCCTAAGTAAAGGGTTATATGGGTTCTATTTATTTATTTTTTTTGTTTTTTTTTGTTTAAACCTGGGCACTTCGTATCGAAATAGTTGTCGTAGAAACTTCAAAAAGGACTCATTTAATTGGAAATCGTAAAGGCTAGTGGCCTTTTTAAAGTTGAAAGTGGTTAGAGGGCAACTAACCTGCCTCCCACGCCCACCATTTCCGCAAAAGACATTCAATCAAAACTTCGAGATAGCCATTTTGTCCAACGTAATTGAAAGGTCCGGAAATTATGTCTTTAATGATGAACCCCCACCCCCGCAGTCCTCAGGCCGAGGATTGTAAGTCATGTCCTGGGGACATATAAGGCTTATATAAAAATAGGGATAATATAAACTTCTAAGGGGGCTCATCGGATTGGTAATCAGAAGTTTTAGTGCCAAATTTTGGGATTCAGAGTGATCGTAGGGTGGATACTCCCCCAAGCACCTCGTATTTTCCCAAAATGCATCTGATAGAACTTTTGAGATGGCCATTTTCTGTCTTAAAAACTTCAGAAAGAGTTCATTCGATTGAAAATTGAAAGGGCTAGTACCCTTTTTAATAGTCAAAAATGACTGGATGGTAATTAACCTTACTGCCACGCCCACCACTTTCCCAAACATATATAATGAAATTTTGAGATAGCCAATTTGTTCAACGTAATTGAAAGGTATAGAAAATGTGTCTCTAAGGATGACCCCCCACCCAGAGCCCTCGGGACAAAGGCTATAAGTTATTCACTGGGGCATATAAAGTATATGTAAAAGGGGTGATCGTAAAAACTCCGGATTGGGCTCATTTGACTGGAAATTAGAGTTTCTAGTGCCCTTTTTAAGATTTGGAGTGATCGGAGGTTGGATACCTGCCACACCTCGTATTTTCCCGAAATGCATCTGATAGAAATATTGAGATGGCTATTTGTTGTCGTAGAAACTTTGAAAGAGCATATAAAGGTATATACAGGTATAAGGTATATACAGCAATGGTGATGGTATAAGCTTTGCCGGGGGCACAATGGATCGGTAATACTTAGTTTTAGTGCCATTTTTAAGATTCAGTGTGATCGGAGGGTGGTTACCCCCACGCCTTTTGTTTTCCGGAAATGCATCTGAAAGAAATTTTGAGATGACCATTCAATGTCGTAGGAACTTTGAAAATGACTCATTTGATTGGGAATTGAAAGGACCAGTGACCTTCTTAATTGCCGAAAGTCGTTTGAGGGCAACTTACCCCCTCCTACGCCCTCCATTCCTCAAAACATATCCAATCTAAATTTTGAACCATTCGTTTTGTTCAACATAATTTGAAGGTCCAGAAACTGTGACTTTGAGGATGACCCCCCCCCCCTTCAGCACCCAGGACATGGTAAGACATCCCCTTGGGGCATATGATGTATATATAAAAAGGGTGATACTATACACTTTGCAGGGGGTTCGTTGGATTGGTAATCAGAAGTTCTGGTGTTCTTTTTTTAGATTCAGAGTGATCGCACGGTTGATAACCCCCTACCACGTATTTTACTAAAATGCATCGGATAGAAATTTCTGGATGGCCACTTATTGTCGTAGAAACTTCAAAAAAGGCTCATTCAATTGGAAGTTGAAACGGCTAGTGCCCATTTTTTCTTTAGTCAAAACTGATCGGATGGCAACAAATCGCCCACCGCCCATCAGTTCCCAAAGCATATATAATCAAATTTATAAAATTTAAGCACCTTATTCATTAAAGCTAAATGTTGCTTGAAAATAAATGAAAAGGCATTGCGTTTGTGGCTGCCAATAAGAAACCTCAGCAACATATTGAGAATGACTTGGTTGTATAGAGTTGAAACTTTTGGGGATAATACTATTGCTAATTCTGGTCTTGCACTGTTATTCAATAAAAGTAGTACAACTGTATCCAGCTTGTCAAAGAGCCAACTTCAGGTCCACTTCAGAAGCTATTATTTTAAGTTAAAAAATACTTTTTGTTTCGGGGTTAAAATTGTTTCTCCAACATAAAAATAGCAACCCATACTATGGATTCTTATAGAAGAAAACTGAGCAGACATACAATTTTATTTTTTCCATGAAAAAGACTGTGTCAATAAAAACGAACAGAAATTATTAAAAAAATTTTTTTCCACAATACAAGTTTTCAAAGAAAAGTAAAGACTCCATCAAGCCAAGAATGAGTAAAAATAAAGCCAAATAATCTTTCAAGCGTAGAAATACCACAAGTCACTGTCAATAAATAAATAAAACTGATCTCAAGACCAAAATACGATTAACGCTTTACTGAAAACAAAACACATTTGAAATGTTTTCACCTTTCTTTCTTTTCCAAATGAAAAATTATCAAAATTTTATGGAAGAAATGTCGTTGTATGTAAATTAAACTGACAGTCTCTGGTCTTTTGTTTATTTTTTTTCAGTAAAGTGCAAATTGTGTTCTGGTCTTGGGAAGCCAAAGGGTTTATCGGCCCTACTCGTGTTAACTTTTACTCGTTTTGGGTTTGAATCGGCTATTGATTGTAATTTCTGTTCGTTTTGAATTTTATTTATTTATTGGTAGTGATTTGTGGTAGTTTTACGCTTAGAAGATTATTTGATTTGATTTTTGCTTATTCCTGGCTTGGTAGAGCTCCACTCTTCTTTAAAAGACTTGTCTTGTTGAAAATATTTTTCAAATTAATGTGTTATGTAAGATTAGTTGGTAATTCGACCAATGCAAATAATCTGTCCAAGTTTATTGTTAAATTCAATTGATTAAGTCGAATAACTTTGTGAAGACCCCCTTGCCTTTGCAAAAAGTCCTAAAAATATTACCTTAAACCTATATTTTTACTTAACTTGTTTTCCAAATACTGTTATTTTTTTTCTTAGAGATAACTGTGCATTTCAGTTAGCAACACCCGAAATCTCTTAACCCTGTGTCCGTTTCTAATCAGACTATTGTTGCATTAACATTAATACCAGGCGTGTGAAATTTTCCGATTGTTGCTTTTCCTGCTTTTTTTTTAAGGTAGTATGCTCAATCTTTCCTGAATTTTTCCTACGTAGTAACAGTTTTCGTAATAACTGACAGAACCTGCTTATTTGAGAGAGTTTACGAACCGTGACGGACTCGCAAAGAATCTTCCTATGCCTCCCATGTTAAACATTTGGAGTTTGCCTGACGTTCCTGAATTAGTGATTTTGGCAGTTTTTATGTCAATAGAAGTAAAAAAATCTGGTGAATATTTTGGCATAATCAAATCTTAAAGCCGACAATTATTTTTTTTATAATTCCAAAATAATTATAAAACCTGTTTCAGGTTTGCATTCTAGATTGCTATGCTTGACATTGTTGTTGTAGGGTATCAAAAAATGGAGCAAAAATTTTTCTATTCATTAATAAGAAACTTTTTTCTATAATATATACCTCCTGGCTGCAGTCCCTTCAAACACTTTACATATTTGTGTTCTGAAATCAAAATTTCCCCTCAAAAGGTTAGATTGAGCTGTAATCGGAGCATCTAAGAAAGCAAAAATTACACAAAGGGGCTAACCAATCGGATTGTTCAGGAGCGATTCAGTCAAGCATTATTTAGTTCTAACCTGTTTAAATAGAGTCTAGAGAAGAAGTAAGGTGCAGGCACCAAACTGCCGGTTAATGAATATATAAGATGATTGTATTGTATAAATAATTAAGGATAAGCTGCGTCTAATCCTAGAGATAAATTGAACACACCACAAGGGCCGAATAAGAAGCAATGGTTTTATTTTAAAAAGATTGATCTATCGTTTTGGTTTAATTAAAATAAATTCAGGACAAATTTATGTATTATAGTATAAGTACGATTTTGCATAATCTTCGTACTGAAATAAGAATTAAAATATATACAACAAGCTAATTAATAACTAATGAATGAAACAAAATAACTAATGAACGAAACAAAATGTCCCCAGAATATTTAAATTTGTTATAGCAAGACCCGAGTCTTGCTGTAGAACTACCAAAGCAAACTACAAAAGCAGTCAATGACCAGTCTCAAGTCCAAGGCCTTTCCAAGAAACAATCCAACCCCTTGTAAATAAACCCCAATAAAAATTACCCATACTAAAGAAGTCAAATGACCAGTCTCAATTCCAAGGCCTTTCCAAGAAACAATTCAACCCCTTAGAAAGTGAACCCCGACAAAATGGTCAAAGCCCAAATAAAATTATTATATAGTTCTTGTTATTGACTACAGTAACATGGGAAAAAAAAGAAATATGCTAGGGCTCCATTTGCCAAATGAGCAGGCCCATCGTGAAAAGTTGAAATTAAATTATCGGGCTAGAGGCAGACCGCGTTTACCAAAATATTTGTTAGAAGACTTAACGGATGCTTCGGTTCACGACGAATCAAGTTCCGAAGGAATTAGAACACATTCCCCTTTTGTGTTGAAAGTTATCGCTTCTGGAAGAAGTTTTGGGTCAGACCTTCTAAAAGGCTCACGCTGGATTGTGGATCTGCCTTACCTTTTTGAGAATTATGAAAAGCTCGTGATTCGCCACATGTAAGTTTTTTCTTTGTCTTTTATTTTACGTCATTGATTTACTGCTATCAAAATTATTAGGATGGGGAATTATTCTGGGTTGCAATTAATACAACTTGTACCTTATTAATTCTTGGTAATTGTCTTTTCTGCTATAGAGAAAGAATGTTGGATAACTTTTAAAGATATTTTCATCCCAAAACAACAGAACGCTCCGATGGTATCTACTTAGGTTGGTTTAATTTCACTATTGTTGGTTTTACCAACAATTTAAAGCTTATATAGAATAATCGGCAGTTGTTTCGCTATTTCTTTAGCAATCTCATCTTCGTACTCAAGTTTTGGCTCTTCTCTTGTCATATTTCACGGGTTATCTATCACATTATTTTGAAATTACGGTTTAGACAAGACAAAATTTATTTCTACAAAACGGCTATCACAAGCCCAAAAGGGCCAAATTCACACTTTAGTGTCAATAAAAAAATTAAAAAAAATGGTGAATGCCAATCAGTAATAAATATCAAACCAGTTTAAACTCATAAAATTACAATCAGTAAAAAAGTCAAACCATAAAAAGTCGTAAATTAAAACCGGGAAAACAAATTTAAACAAAATGACAATTTAGTTTGCCTTGCAAGAATTGTAAAGTTTGCAGTTGCAAAATAAGCATTAAAACTACAAGCTAAAAGTGAAGCGATAAGAGGGGAGGGTTAGTAATTTAAAATTTCAAATATGTGAAGGATGAACGTTCTTCTATATCTTTCAGTGGCAACTCTTATTGGGGCAAGAAGGGGGATTTTTGTTGAATTAGAACGTGGGGCAGTGGCGAATGCAGGGGGCACCCTCCCCCTGACATAGTAGTAGATTTGTGGTTGGGACCGCTTGCTCTGGTTCTTTCAGGGACGATTTTTTTTATTTGGTTTTTAATAGTCGAGTTTTTAGTAGGTTTTTAATTATTAAGGCTGTTTCTTTTTGCAAACAAGTATGAAACAAGGTTTCAGTTACTTTTTGCAGTCTCTATTAGATTTTTATTAATGACACATGTCCCCAAAAAGTATTTAATTAAATTTAAGTTTATCAAGGGGATCTGTCCGTATTACCACAAATGCCAACTGGGAGGCGAAAATCTTCATTTGTAAGAA
>NC_088872.1:22388383-22441965 GCF_032884065.1 Artemia franciscana | reverse complement strand
CAAAAGTTACAAGCCTGAGAAAATTTACCTTATTTTCGAAAATGGGGAACCCCCCTAAAAGTCATTTAATCTTAAAGAAATTAACACCATCAGATTCAGCGTATCACAGTACCTTATTGTACAAGTTTCAAGCTCCTATCTACAAGAATGTAGAATTTTGCATGTTTTGCCAAAACACAAATCCCAGATGCGAATTTATTTATTTAATTCTTTTTTCCAAGGGTGATTGTACCGACCGAGTGGTCTTAAAATTTTGCGAGAGGGCTTATTCAAATGGAAATGGAAAGTTCTAGCCTTTTTAAGTGACCAAAGAAATTGGAGGGCACCTAGGCCCCCTCCCACGCTCATTTTTTCCAAACGTCGTCCGATCAAAATCCTGATATAGCCATTTTATTCAGCACAGTTAAAAAACCTTATAACTATGTCTTTCAGGACGACTTACTCCCCCAAAGTCCCCATGGGAGAAGCTGCAAGTTAAAAACTTTGACCAGTGTTTGCACATAGTAATGATTATTGGGAAGTGTACAGACGTTTTCAGTGGGTTTTTTTGGTTGGAAGGAGGGGTTGAGAAGAGGGGGTTATGTGGGGGAAACTTTCCATGGAGGAATTTGTCATGGGGAGGAAAAATTTCCATGAATGGGAGGGGGCAGGATTTTCAAGCATGATTTAAAAAAACAATGAAAAAATAAATATAAAAAAGTGTTTTCAACTGAAAGGAAGGACCAGCGGTAAAACTTAAAACGAACAAAAAATATTACATATATACAGGGGGTTCATTTCCTCCTAATCTCTCACTCTTTATGCTAAAGTATTTTTTAATAATTTCAACTATTTATTCTACGGCCTTTGTGATTCAGGGGTCATTCTTAAGGATTTAGGACAAAATTTAATCTTTAGTGTAATGAGCGAGGTATTGACAAGTGGGCGAGCCCCCCTTATATACGTAATAGATACCTGCGAATATAGAAGTTCGTTAGGTAAGCTAATTCGTAAATTACGTATATCTTTACTAATGAAAACCATCGTAAAAAACTAAAAGCTCTAGTTGCTTTTTTAAGTAGCGAAAAATTGGAGAGCAGCTGGGCCTCCTTCCCCGCTCATTTTTCTCAAAATCGTTCGATCAAAACTATGAGAAAGCCGTTTAGCCAAAAATAAAAATTCAAATTTTGTTTTAATTATTCATCTGCGCAGAGCCGAAATCAAAATATGGATTAACTAAAAAACGTTCAGAAATTTAATAAAAAACAAATTTTTTTAAATGAAAGGAAGGAGTAACATTAAAACTTAAAACGAACAGAAATTACCCAGTATATGAAAGGGGCTCTCTTCAACGCCCCGCTCTTTACGCTAAAGTTTTTATAGTATTAAACAGTAGAGTTGAGGGAAAGAGTCAATCTTTAGGGTAAAGAGTGGGGCGTTGAGGAGGAAACAGCCTCTTTCATATACGGGATAATTTCTGTTCGTTCTTAATGTTATAATGTTATTCTTAATGTGTATAATTTCAAGTTTTGATGTTGCTCCTTACTTTCATTTCAAATACTTGTTTTTTTTCTAATCATTAAAAAGTACGGATAAAGGTTCTGAAAGAATGTCTGCAAAGGCTTTAAAGGATTTGAGAAACAAACTAGCTAATTTTATCCTCCTAACTCATCAAAGCATATTGGTATTTTTAATCGTACTAATAAGAACTTTGTGGATTACTCGAATAAAAATTTAAATGATAGTTGAGATGCAACTGAATTTGGGGCAGGGATTTTTACTTTGAATTTGATTTTAGAGAGTCAAGTGAGACTTAATTTTTCTTGGAATTTGGCTAGTAATTTCCCTTGGAATTTGGTAAATCGACACGGGTCTATTTAGAGGGCATTTCCTGTCATGCCCCAAAGGATTTTGTAAAGTTTTGAAATACTTGGCTTCCCTGATTGGTAGTTCCAGGACAGTTTTTGGCTTGGTTACATACATAAATAAAATTGGGTGGTTTAATCTGACAATGAAATACAACAAACTTTCGGTTAGATCGTATAATTTCCACTTCTCACCCATTTCTAACTATATTTTATATTTTATTTCATATTTTAATTACCCTACATCGCTCACTACTCTACATACTACCTATACTTTTTGAAGCTATAGCACTTTCCTTTCTACCAAAACAATGAAATCGCTACTTTACTATTTTACTTCCTCACAACTAATTAGCATTTTATTTACAGGTGCCAAGACATCAATTTGGTTTCGAATATGATGTTTTCTAAAGAATATAGAGCTGAATTGCACTCAAGACTCATCTTCAAATGCGAATCATGTCATGAGGAAGCCACAATTCACACAGAAAAACCCCTTGCTCCTCGAACGCTTAAAAAAAAAGACTCACCGAAAACCGTAGTCAAAAAACGAAAAAGGACTGATTTTGATAGTGTGAATACTATCAGAAAGAAACACAAAACAGAAACAGGAACAGTAAGTGTCAACAAAGAGGTAGTGGTTGGTGCAATAAATGGTGGAATGACTCACGCCCAGGTTCAAGAACTTTTCTCTACCATTGGAATAAATACCCCGTCTCAAAAAGTCTTTACGAAATTTGAGAAAGAAATTTGCGTAGAATTGGAAAAAGTGTTCTATTACTATCTTATCGAAAATGGGAAAACCGAGTGAAGGATGGCTCTGGAAGCAAGTGAGAAAACTCACCCAAATGGAGCTGTAGAGACATGTGTTATAGTTGATGGAAGCTGGTGTACACGAAGTTATGGAAATAGGTATCGTGCACTCTCAGGCTGCGGAGCGGGGATAGGTTTCTATTCGAAGAATCTCTTAAGTCTAGGAATTAGGAACAAATATTGCTGTACTTGCGTGAAATTCAGGCCTCAAGTAAATAGATCTGTTCCTGAACATACATGTTTTATGAACTAGCAGGGGCCCAGTACAGGTATGGAGTCAGATATATTAGTTGACGCATTCAGAATAGCAACATCCATGCACAATCTAAGATATACTCGATTTGTTGCTGACGGTGATTCGAGTACCCATTCTGAAATTATAGCAAGGGTACCATATGGCAGAAATGTAGAAAAAATTGAGTGTGCTAATCATGCGTGCAAATGCTTGAAAAACAGACTATATAAGAAGCAGCATGAAAATGCCGAATGCAGAAGATTTCTTAGTGCCGCAATAATAAAGAAAATGTGTGATTTTGCCAGAAATGCAATTGCATGTGCCACCACAGAGAAGAAAAGCATGAAGGATCTTATCAGTGCGCTGAAGGCAATTCCTTTGCATTTTTTCCGTGGCGACCATAGATTTTGTCCTACACGCTGCTCGATCTCCGGCAAAGTTCTACAGGTCAATCCTGAAGACACCCCTAGCAACATCTTTCTCAGTCATGTGTATTCAGCCTTTGATACGCTGACCAGAAGGGCTCGTCTACTGATAGGAAATAACACCAGCAGCCTGGCAGAATATATTATGAGCACAGTTGGAAGGCTTATAGGTGGCAAAAACATCACGGTTAGCCAAAGTGCGCGATATACCACCCGTGTTAAAGCAGCAGGAATCCGATTTACGAAAAGTCACTCAGCTCGCCTTGAAATATTTTGAAGAACTGTAAGATCTACACCAAGAAGGCAGTTGAAAAAACTTGCGCAACAGCGGGCCATGACTACTGCTCGGCGTAAAAAACTGTCTTCTAGAAAGTGCCTTTTCACTAATGCTTCCACAAAACTCCCTTCAAAAGAAATCAGGGAGCCAACCGGAGCAGACAAAAACTATGGCTCGAACGCAACTGCTCCGGATCTTGATTGCAGTGCGCTCGAAATTGCAAAAGCAGATCTTTTGACTCGTCTCCAATGTACTGCAACAGAAATCCTCAGTATCAAAAAAGCCACTAGGCTTCAGAGAAATTCTATCGATAATAACTGGATAAAATACAGAAAAAACAGAATTACAGCTTCCGTAGCTGGTGCTGTTTGTAAAAGGCGGATGAAGACTGTGGGTTCATTAGCTCGGCAGCTGCTGTATCCCAGAAACCGCCAAACATAGGCAATGGAGCATGGTCAGATGTATGAGCCTGTAGCTATTGCAGCTTTTGTAAAGAAAATGGGTTGCATTGTGAACTCTGCTGGGCTTTTCATTCACAAGGAATATGGGTTTCTAGGGGCCAGTCCGGACGGGATAGCAATTTTTCCTTCGGGTGAGAAGTTTCTTTTGGAGGTGAAATGCCCTTTGACAGCCAAAGGGCTTACATTGGAGGAGTGGATAGCGCTTAAAAAAAATACATGTCTTGAAAAGAAATTCAATAGTGAAATAAAGCTGAAAAGAACACACGACTACTATTACCAAATTCAAATGCAATTGCAATGTTGTGACATTGATTTTGTCTACTTTGTAATATTTTTAGGGGAAGAGGAATTATATTATGTAAAGATTGGTCGTGACCGTGAATTCTGGTCGAACAAAATGCTGCCAAATCTACAAAAATGTTATTTTGAGGCACTGTTTCCAGGAATTGTCGACGGAAGGTTGCCAAGAAGTATGGAGATACGAGAACCGTTTATTTAAGGCCAACTGTGCTAGGTATGGGTCGTTATCATTTGTCATTACAGTCTTATACGAATACAAATTCAGATATACAAACACTCAAGCAACAATCGAACTTTAGAATATTTTTAATGAACCCGTATGGATAAGCTAAATAAAAAAAACAAGTTTTTTTAACTAAAAGTAAGGAGCGACATTAAAATTTAAACGAACAGAAATTACTTCGCATATGAAAGGGGCTGCTCCGTCCTCAACGCCCCGCTCTTTACGCTAAAGTTTTTTACTGTTTTAAAAAGTAGAGTTGAGAGAAAGAGTCAAACCTTAGCGTAAAGTGCGGGGCGTTGAGGAGGGAGCAGCACCTTTCATATACGAAGTAATTTAAGTTCGTTTTAAATTTTAATGTTGCTCCTTTCAGTTAAAAACATGTCTTTTTTATTTAATTTCCGAACTTTTTTGAACTAATGCATGTTTGATTTTGGCTAACATGCCAAAACGTTTCGTTTTAATAATTAAAACGAAATTTGCATATTTATATGGCTTTCTCATAGTTTTGATCGAATCACTTTGAGAAAAAAGGAGCGGGGGAGGAGGCTTAGTTGCCCTCCAATGTTTTGGTTACTTAAAAAGGCAACTAGAACTTAATTTTTTACGAACGTTTTTGCTAGTAAAAGATATACGTAACTTACGAGTTAGCTTACGTAACGAACTTCTGTATTCTGCTAGTTTTAAATTTTAATGCTGCTCCTTACTTTCAGTTGAAAAAACTGTTTCATATTTATTTTTTTATTGTTTTATTTTTAAATAATGCTAGAAGATCCTGCACTCCCTTAATGGAAATTTTCTTCCCCCATGACAAATTCCTCCATGGAAAGTTCCCCAAACATAACCCCCTGTTCTCAGCCCCTCCCCCAACCAAAAACCCCCCTGAAAACGTCTGTACACTTCCCAATAACCATTAGCATATAAACACTGATCAAAGTTTGTAACTTGTAACCCCTTCCACGGGATTCTGGTGGAGTAAGTCGTCCTCAAAGACATAGTTATATGGTTTTTCGACTATGCTGAATAAAATGACTACCTTAGAAATTTGATCCGGTGACTGTGGGAAAATAATTAGCATGGGAGGGGCCTAGGCACCCTCCAATTTTTTTGGATCGCTTAAAAAGGGTACTATATACTTAATTTTTTGTATATAATTCACTTATAAATAACTTAATTTCCATTGGAATGAGCCCGCTCGCAGCATTCTAGGACAACTGGTTCGATAACATCACCCCTGGACATAAAAATCCACATTTTTGCAGATAGGAGCTTGAAACTTCCACGGTAGGGTTCCCTGATATGCTGAATCGGATGGGTGTAAATTTGGTTTTCTTACTTTTAGCGGGTGTTTCCCTCTATTTTCTAAAATAAGGCAATTTTTCTTAGACTCGTAATTTTAGATAGGTGAAACTTATATATTTAAAGTCAGCATTAAAATACGATTTTGTTCATGTAGCTATTGGTATCAAAAATTCGTTTTTTACAGTTTTGGTTACTATTGAGCCGGGTCGCTCCTTACAACAGTTCGTTACCACGAACAGTTTGATAAAATGAAGTAAATTGGTCACTTCGCTACGAGCAATTATTTAAATTTTATTTTTGTAAATAGGTCGGCATGAAGTAAAAACCCGGAAATATGTACTTTTTATTTGTAATTTCCACAATTTTATATTGCACCCTGGCAAATAATAACGACCAGACCACATGCACACACGCAGGGGAGGGTTTCGCCCACCTTAACTTTGTAAAATGCTTAATTTTCTCAGTAAAATGTTCAATTTTCTCCTGTTTTCCTGGTATTTCTTTCGTAAGAGTTGAACCTCCCCTCCTCTCACAAAAAAATTCCGAATAATAATTTCTCTAAGTTTCTCCTCGAATAATAGTTCTTTTGCAATTAAACATTCCTATTTACTTGCCAAATTACGAAGAATGACAATGTACTAATCATAATTTTCAGTGAGAAACCCCTTGAGTTTAATGACGGCAGTGAAATCTGATAACCTTGAGTGTTAGTGTGATTTGCCGCGATTGAAAAAGAATTGAACAGGCAGTATAATTTCTGGACGTGCGTCCGGCCTTAATCATAAATTGCATAAAACAACACAGAAAGTCCTTTTCCGTGCAAATGCAGTTCTCTTAGTCTGCGAACCTATTAGTGGCACAGAAAACTGAGACCCAAAGGAACAGAAATACAAATTTACACTTACTTATTGAACTGCTTCACTCGGGTTCTGTTTCTTAATCCATCTACTCAGAAAAGACTGATTCAAGGCTGCCAATTTCCACTTTTAAGCTCTTTACAAGCTAATGATAACAAACAAATAAGATGTTGAATCAACAAGATCACAAACAATTCTGTCACTCCAATTCCAATCCTTGCCCGACCCAGTTCGTATTAGGATTATTTCTTAATGCTAATTAATGGCAATGTCTCATACCTCAAGTAGGTTAAAGGTTAAACGGCAGGCAGTAATTTCAAAACAATTGGACAGAATGGATTATGTCCTGTAAAAAAAGGGCGGGTAATTAGCCCTTTGTGGCGGAAGCTTTGGTCCCTGGAAAATCAGGGGTGGGCAAATGCCTCCTCCCTCCCCCTGTGTCCCACCCAAATGGCGCCCTGGCTTTAATATTTGGCAATTTTTGCTAGCTATTAGATATCACATGGAAAAGCGGAACTGTCCAGCCCGGGAGGAACTTTAGTATCCATACCTACCCGGGGAGGGTGACCGTAGGAGTATAGGGAGCCATAGTAGTATTGCCTAACTCGGGGTAGTGAACCGTAGGAGCATTTTTTAACCCGGTGGGCGCTGTCGGGAGTATTGGAGGGTGCCAGCTGGATTTGTAGAAAGCTTGGGGGGCTATTGGGTCTGCTCATCTCTTAACGTATGAAGGGGTAACACCACTGAAGCGTTTTGCATAGTATTGATTATATTTCAACAACTGAAAATATTTGTAATATTTCTTTATTACACCGATGTAGGATTTTTATAATTGTTTATTAATAAATGTTTGCTACAAAAGGTTTTTCTTCAGTCATGAAGAAGTCTCTAAATAAAACCCAGATTATTATTTCTTCCAAAGACATCTGCTCTTAAACAAAAGTTGATTATGCCGTGCCGTCAGAAAATTCTTTCATTAAATATTCTTTCTACACAACTTTGTATGACCCTAAAGTCACACCTTCAAATATGTCCAGAGTCCAAGTAATTATCACAACTACTATTATATCACTTGCTGTCGAAGGTAAGGTTGCACCCACGAATAATTGGAGGCGCAGAATTTGTTAACGCTGTGCCACCCGTCAATACCCCTTGACGTGTGCAGGGGAAATATTTTGAGGGGTAGAATGAAATGAATTGGGTTGGTTTTACGCATTAAAATCTAGGGCTACCAATTTTATGTAGTTTTAATATTTCAAGAGGAAATGCGGGGGATAATGTTTAAAGCTAAGACCTTATTAGCTAACATAAAATTTGTTTGCGTTCCAACTGTTGATGCTAAGGCACATGTACGTTGTTTGATTTTTTTTTCTTTTTGCAGAGCTCCGCAGTCAGTTTGGTTCCTTGGCTTGTTGTTTTTGTTATCAGTAATCTTCTCGACCTGATTTATGCCCTTTATTTGATTGTATTCTCATTAGTATCAATGCTAAGTGCATTCACAGTCGTTTTGTTCATGGCTGAGTTGGGTGTTATCACACTAAGTGTAAGTTCTGATTTTCTAAATTTTTTAAATTGCCAAGTTAATTTATTTGCAGAAAAACCTCTTGGTTTCAATTTTTGGCTTAAGATTTTACATCTATTTTTAAAATCATTATAATTACTACAAATCCTTGCATAACGAAGTAACTGTCAGAAAAACGCTGAATATGTGATATTTGAGTGTATATTACTTTCAGGGAATGGGAAACTAATCACTTCAAAATCAAAATCATCCATTTTATTATACATTTTAAAACTTAATTTATTATTATCACAAATATTAATATTTCAATCTAAGAAATGATCTTCATGACCAGCGCCATGACTAGGCTCAAGAATAAGCTCTGATGGATATATATTTTTAGAAATATCAATGAAATCCTTACAATTTAAGACCAAAATATCATCTAAATATCTTTTATTATTTGACAAAGCATGTTTTAAATTAATTGGATTATTCTTATCCATCATATATTTATATTCTAGTTGACTTAAAAACAAGTCAGCTATAAATGGGCTGGCATCCCCCTCCATGGAAATTTCCATAATTTGCTTATACAAATCACCCCCAAATCTTATATAAGTATTGTATAAAACAAATTCCAATCATTCCTACTTGTTTCCATATTTCTGGACCCCCTGAAGATGGCTAAGCTTTACGAGGTACACTCAATTTTTTCTACTAATTATATACTATAATGCCCATATGTAATTAAAAACACGTTTTTTTTCAGTTTTATGGCGTTGTTTGTGTGTCATCTCATTACCAGACAATCAAAAAGAAAACCGTTCGAAATGCAGTAGAATCTGACAATGTAGGTATTTTTATATAAATTTATTTATGTAGGTATCATACATGCCACATACTCTAGAAATAGCAGGCTAAAATGATCAAAAGCTTTGGACTGAGCCTTTAAACATCTATTTACGATCTTGCCTGGGTGCTAGTCCTAGTGGTGGCAAATCAGGGGAATGCCCATGTTCCCCCTAGTCTCTTTCTCCAACCTATATTTTTGAAAAATGCATCTTTTTTTAGTCTTTTCACTAGAAATAATCCTTTCTTCGTATTTTTATTGAAAAAATGGGTAGAACAACCAAAAGCGCATTTTTAAGGATATCACGTCTCAAAGAATTCATGGGACTTTATGATGATTTTATAAAGTTAAGTTTATAAAGGGCAATTAGATACAAAATTGGCTTTTGAATGAACCATTATATTGCCTTCTATGATGTTCTAATACCCCGCCGGCCTTTCCATTTCTGAAATTGCACCCAGATTGCAATTTTTGGATGCCATATGACCCTCAAGGATAGCAGCATCAAAGCTAAATTTAAAACAGAGATAAAAGAGGACAGATCAGTGGTTCCCATGAAAAAAGTGATTATCTTCTTTTTTATTGTCGGGGGCTGTATGTCTCTTGTACAAGATTATCGATTTAAATGGTGTTCTTTTCGGTCCGTTGCCATTTTTGAAGGTTTTAGGTCCTTTTTCAAAATTCACAGAATTTTTTTTGAAAATAATATTGAACTTTTAAGATTTATAAAAATAATAATAACTCTTCCTTGATCAGGTTATAGTCGCAAATTTTTTATTACTAGACAGGTTTTTCTAAGCCTATTTAGAAGTTTTTGGTAACTATGAGGTATGTTTCTCTCTTTATAAGAATGAAGGTATAGCTGCAACCACAAAAGTTTTTTACTGATACGCTGAAAGAATATACCAATGCAATAAATTGACAATCAATCGTTGTCTGAAAAATTGAAGAGAAAATTGATTTTTAAAGAAAAACACACATCGATAAGCTCTTCCATTCTTGCGATATTGCGTAGCACCCCACGTGTATGTCCTCACAGTTACTGGTGGGGATCCCCCATGGGACCCTGAAATCTAGTATGTCACGCGAGATTACGTCATCCTTAACATACGTTAATATTTTTCTATTACTTAACAACCAATAAAATTTTGAAAAAACGTGTTGAAAAGTCTTGAAAAGACGTCTTGTCAGTGAAATTGGCTACTAGCCCTCTTCTCGATGGAATTGGATGCAGGGACCCCCGTTGGAATTGGTTTCTATAGGCCCTTATGGATTTGATTGCTAGGGTCACCAGTTGGAAGTGGGTGCTATGGTCCCCCGTCAGAATCGGTTTCTAGGATCCCGTTAAAATTGGGTGCAAGGGCCTCCGTTGAAATTGACTGGTAGTCTTCCCCTTTGAAATTGAATTATAGGGGCTCCCTGATTGAATTGATCGCTAAGGACCTTGTTGGAATTGGATGCTATGGTCCGAAGTGAAATTGGGTGCTAGGATCCCGGTTGTTAGGCTAGGGGGCTGTGTAATTGGGTGCAGAAGACCCAGTAGAATCGACTGCTAAGGCCCCCGTTGGAATCCGTTGCTAGGGCTTCCGTTGGAATTGACAGCTAGGCCACCCCTGTTGGACTTGGTTAATATTCCCCCCTTTGGAATTGATTGCTAGAGTCCCAGTGAAATTGAATGCTAGGGTCTGATATTTTTAAGATTCCCCACTGGTTGCCCTGAAGTTTTTCCCCTGGCCTTCACGGGTTCTGAAGACAGAACACTTTCTATTAGGTAACATCCAATTTCATAAAAATAAAAGAAATACTGATGTCCCCTGAAGATTTTTCTTGGCCCTTTTCGATTTTTTAGTATGGAAATATTCGGTTGTAAACAATAGAGGGCATGTCTTTACTTGAGGGGGGCCTAAAGGTATTTTCCTGGCCCTCAAATGTTTTTAAATTTTCTATATTATATAACAACTAAAGAAATCCTGATAGAACAAGTCCCCTGGCCCTCGTAGGATTTTAAGGAAAAACTCTCTATTATATATAAACTATAGAAATCCGAGTGTAAAGAAACCATGAAACTATTAAGTAATTAACACATGCATCGCTTAGAGAGCTCTCCCAATTACGTAAGAGATACCTGAATATTTTAGAAGATATTCACCATTACATAACATTCATCCGTGTCTTGAATAATTTTTTGAATAAAAGTGTCCGGACTGGGATTCGAAGGGGGTGGCCTCCCGTTAGAAGCATTATGCTGTCACTACTCATTGATATAACACGTTCAGCCCTGGGAAAAACAAAATAAATACACAAGCATGCATGATCTTTCTTCTGGTAAAAAAATATAGATAAGAGATTGAAAGCTGCACAGCAAGGATATCGGACAAACAGAAACTAATGGTATGATTTTCATTAAGCTGATTTGACCTTTTAGGGGCGTATTCAACCTTTTTATGAAATAATGCAAATTTTCTTAGACTCCTTGCTTTTTATGTGTAGCATTAAACTAAATGAATTTTTAATATTTGGAATCAGCATAAAAATACCATTCTTTTATTGTTTTTATTGTTGTCAAAATTCCGTCTTTTAGAGTTTTGGTTACTATTAGGCCAGGTTAATCCTTTAGGCCGAGTTTGTTATCATGAACTGTTTGAAAGTTTGACTTCTCGTCCCAAATCTTTTAGAACAGCCACTCCAACACAAAGGCTGTATCACTGGAATAAAAATTATTTGTTGAGCACTATAAGTCTCTGGCGATAAGAATAGGGGGTCGAGAAGTGGGCAACCCCTCTTATGTATGAAACAGTTTATTTTTGTTTTAAGTTTTAATGTGACTCTTCACTTTCATTTAAATCATTTGTTATTTGTAATTAGTTCGAATAATATACGTCAAAAATAACAAAACATTGCTTGACTTAATTTATTCCTTTTTATATTAAGATAACAGGCTCTAATGTCCAAATTCAAAATATTAAACAAAAAATAATTTGACGGAGAGCACTTCGTAAGAACAGAGGTCCCACTCCTAAACTTTCTTTATCGTGTCGTCTTACGCCTTTAAAGATTTGTATAGGTAAGGTCTACAAATCTCCCTCAAGAAAATAATTAAGTTACAGTACCTTCTATTTATTGAAGACTTCAGAAACTTTCACAAAGTCCAGACAACTGTTATTATGTGTCCCTGTTACCGTGAGTATCCGCAAATTGGTGAATATCAACATTCACCGGTGAACGTCCGAAGTACACTCTTCCCCTTGGATTTTGCCAGCGTTCCCATTCAACTTTTTCAATTTAATGCAAGGTTTGATGATGGCAGATTAGGTTGGACTATATTAGGTTTGGTTGGACGAGGTTATGTTGGTCTAGGTTACCTAAGATACGTTTTTAACCTATTTCTGAAATCTAGAACCGAATTTAAACTAACCTAATCCAACTTAACCTAACCGAATTGAAACTAACATAATCTAATCTAACCTTAACTTTTCGAACAGTTCGTGGTAACGGAGTAAGGAGTGACCCAGCTCACTAGTAACTGAAAATCTCAAAAACAGCATTTTAATACAGATAGATATATCAATGAGATTGGACTTTTATACTTAAAATTAAATAAAAAAAACTAATTTTTTTAGCTGAAAGTAAGGAGCGACATTAAAACTTAAAACGAACAGAAATTACTCCGTATATGAAATGGGTTGTCCCCTCCGCAATCCCTCGCTCTTTACGCTAAAGCTTTTAATTGTTTTAAAAAGTAGAATTGTGGCAAAGAGTCAAACTTCAGCGTAAAGAGCGAGGGATTGCGGAGGGGACAACCCATTTCATATACGGAGTAATTTCTGTTCGTTTTAAGTTTTAATGTCGCTCCTTACTTTCAGCTAAAAAAATTAGTTTTTTTTATTTAATTTCTGAACGTTTTTGAATTAATGCATGTTTGGTTTTGGCTCTCCGCACATAAATTATTAAAATGAAACTTGTATATTAATTCTTTTTTTGGCTAAATGGCTTTCTCTTAGTTTTGATCAGACGATTTTGAGAAACAAGGGGTGGAGACGGAGGCCTAGTTGCCCTCCAATTTTTCGGTCACTTAAAATGGCAACTAGAACTTTTAATTTTTAATGAACGTTTTTATTAGTAAGAAATACACGTAGCTTAAGAATTAACTTACATAACAAACTTTCATAACCTTATATTTTTATTATGTATACGAGGGGGTTTTTACCCTCGTTAATACCTCGCTCTTTACACTAAATCGTAAGTTTTGTCCCAATTCTTTAAGAATGACCCCTGAATCAGAAAGGCCGTAGAATAAATAGTTGAAATTACTAAAAATACTTTAGCATAAAGAGCAAGGTATTTATCTCCTCCTAAATACCTCGCTCTTTATACTAAAGTATTTTTAGAACCCCTCATATGCGTAATTATCTCTGTTCGTTTTAGGTTTCAATGCTACTTCTTCCTTTCATTTGAAAAAACGTTTTCATGTTTATTTTTCATTGTTTTCTTATAGTAGTGCTAGAGAACCCTGCGCCCTTTTCATTGAATTTTTCTTCCCTCATGACAGATTCCTCCAAGGAAAGATCCTCCAACATAGCCCCCTCTCCTCAGCCCCACCCCCAAACAAAATAAAATCCCCCTGAAAACGTCTGTACACTTCCCAATAACCATTACTATATGTAAACACTGGTCAAAGTTTGTAACTTGCAGCCCCTCCCCCAGGGATTGTGGGGGAGTAAGTCATCCCCAAAGACATAGTTATTATGGTTTTCGACTATGCTGAACAAAATGGCTATCTCAAAATTTTGATCCGTTGACTTTGGGAAAAAAATGAGCGTGGGAGGGGGCCTAGATGCCCTCCAATTTTTTTGGTCACTTAAAAAGGGCACTAGAACTTTTCATTTCCGTTAGAATGAGCCCTCTTGCGACATTCTAGGACCACTTGGTCGATACGATGACCCCTGGGGAAAAGAAAAAAAAAACAAAAAAAAACAAACAAATAAACACGCACCCGTGATTTGTCTTCTGGCAAAAAATACAAAATTCAACATTTTTGTAGATAGGAGCTTGAAACTTCTATAGTAGGGTTCTCTGATACGCTGAATCTGATGGTGTCATTTTCGTTAAGATCCTACGACTTTTAGGGGGTGTTTCTCCCTATTTTCTTAAATAAGGCAAATTTTCTCAGGCTCGTAACTTTTGATGGGTAAGATTAAACTTGATTAAACTTATATATTTAAAATCAGCATTAAAATGCGATTCTTTTGATGTAGCTATTGATATCAAAATTCAATTTTTTAGAGTTTTGGTTACTATTGAGCCGGGTCGCTCCTTACTACAGTTCGTTACCACGAACTGTTTGATTTTAAATATAAAAGTTTTATCAAGTTTTGTCTTACCCATCACAAGTTACGAGCCTAAGAAAATTTGCCTTATTTTCGAAGATAGGGGGTAAAAGATAGGTTTGAAGCACCTATCTGCAAAAATGTGGAGTTTTGTATTTTTGCCAGAAGACGTCACGGATGCATGATTATTTGTTTTGTATTCCAGGGGTGATCGTATCGACCCAGTGGTTCCAAAATGTTGCAAGAGGGCTCATTCTAACGGAAATTAAAAGTTCTAATACCCTTTTTAAGTGACCAAAAAACTGGAGGGTAAAAGAGCCCTCTCCCAAACTCTTTTTTCCCCTAAATTCACCGGATCAAAGTTTTGAGATAACCATTTCGTTCAGCATAGTAAAAAAAAAACTAATAACTATGTCTCTGAGGACGACTTAATCCCTCGTATTCCCTGCGAGAAGGGCTTCAAGTTATGAGCTTCGCCTATTGTTTACATATAGTAGTTGTTATTGGGAAGTATACATCCGTTTTAGGGGGATTTTTTATGGCGGGGGAGAGGGTTACATGGGAGAAACTATCCATGGAAGAACTTATTATTGGGAAAGAGCATTTCCAAGAAGGGGGCGCTGAATTTTTCAGTATTATTTAAAAGACAATTAGAAAATAAATTAAAAGACAAGTTAGCAATTAAAAGCAGCACTAAAACTTAAAAGGAACAGAAACTATCACGTATATTAGGGGGTTCTTCCCCTTCTCAATACCTCACTCTTTACGATAAACTATTTCTAGAAATTTCAAAAGAGCTATTTATTCTAGTTAAACGGTCTTTGTGATTCAGGGGTCATTCTTAAAGAATTGGTACAAAATTGAGACTTTAATGTAAAGATATAAGGTATTGACAAAGTGGAGAGCCCCCCCCACCCCCCATATACATAATAAAAATATACGAATATAGAAGTCTGTTACGTTAGTTAATTCGTAAGTTACCTATATTTGTTACTAATAAAAACGTTTGTAAATAAATTGAAAAGTTCTAGTGGCCATTTCAAGTAACCAAAACATTGGAGGGCAACTATGCTTCCTCTCCGCCCCTTATTTCTCAAAATCTTTAGATCAAAACTTTGAGAAAGCCATCTAGCCAAAAAAAATACAATAAATATGCACATTTCGTTTTGATTATTCATATACGGTGAACCAAAATCAAATCCTGCATTAGTTCAAAAACCTTCAGAAATTAAATAAAAAAAAATAGTTTTTTTAACTGAAAGTATTGAGTGACATTAAAGCTTAAAACAAACATAAATATTCCGTATATGAAAGGGGCTGTCTCCTCCTCAACGCCCCACTTTTCACGCTAAAGTTTGACTCTTTCTCACAACTCTACTTTTTAAAACAATAAAAACTTTAGCGTAAAGAGTGGGCCCCTGAGGAGGGGACAGATCCTTTACTTTCAGTTAAAAATTCACTACTTTCAGTTAAAAAAATTGTCGCTTATTTTATTTAATACCATCATAGCTTGTAGAAAACTGGGAGAGCTAACTTACAAAGCTAATTGAATCTAAGCAGAGAAAAAGGAATTTTGAACATTCACCGGTGATTGTCGACATTAACCGGATTTTGGACATTCACGGTAACAATTCTTGTCGGCTTAAAAAGAACTTTACTTGCCTTAACTTAAAAAAAAAACAACAACAGACAAATAGCATTGCAATGGAAATATTTTAGAATAAAATGAAAAATAAGAAGGAAACAAAATTTTTTTTTTTGATTTTCTTGTAATGATTATCATATTTTTTTCAGTTTGATGAGATGGGTACTCAAACATCTGCCAAATATCTGAATAGGATTTCAGAGCAAGAAACTTCTTTTTTAACACGAGAGGATCAGGACATGCTCACCAGTATTAAGACAGTTGCTGAAAGTGACCACGAATAACATGATGTAGTTTAGTTCCTGTTCTCTTCCTCCGAAAAGGAAGAGTTGGATTACGAACGAATATGAGTGAAAAAATAATGGCTTTGAGGTGTCAAAGGAAAAACAAACCATAAAAGATATATGGTAAACCAAAGTATGGACGCAATATAAATGATGAGACGCTGCAGTTCCGTTAGAAGACAGTTCTTGGAGCTGAACTTAGGAATATGACCGGATCATTGATGGGATGAGAAACATACCCATTTGGAAATGGGTTTTGGAAATCTAGGGGCTAGGCAATTATCTGTAAAAATGTGATTGATACTTAATCACAAATCAAGTTCACTCGCCGAAATCACCAAAACTAACAGCCTTGAGAATGGAAATGGTTTCAGAATATGCAAGGTATACGGCGATATAGTGTAAACAGGACTTCTCAAGAGTCTAGAGAGGTTCTAAAACCTAGAGGGTCTATGAAAAATAGCTTCCCAAAGGTCTTTTTGTTCACTCTTGACAGTAATTTCTTATCACCATGAATAGCTGATATGAGTCAAAATAAAGAAATTCCAATGCACCACGCAATCGCAATACACTGAAACATATTAAATTAAGCAAGAATAAATCTCTACAGAAAAATTATGGATGCAAGAGACCACTTCTTGGAATTAACAATGTTTAGAACCTAGCAATGCAATTTCCCTATCCCAGGGGTAAAAAAAATTTTCACCTGTCATTGGGCCCGTTCCCTTATGAGCTAATTTATTTATTTATTTATGTATCGTTCCTTATAAGCAACATTGAGCTAATTTAACCAAGCAAAATCTATTTGTAATTTATTTCATTGTGGCATGCTTTTCTTGAAATTACTTTGGATTTCACCAAGGAAACCCTCTCTAGCGACTGATTGTACTACACAAAAAGAATAAGCTTATTGCTTCAAGGGATAGATTTTTACAATTATGAACAGAACATTTTTTTTTTACGAGCTACTGATTATTTTCCGAAAATAAAGGCATAACATAAGAAAAAGATTTTTATGGATGCTATGTTATTTAATTTTTGCTGGTTTTTAAGCTTCTTTAGTCTTAGTATCGTTATCAAAACGATGGAAGAGTATTTTTCTTGTACGTATCTACAACGCTTCGAGTATACAAATAATTAATTAAAAAAAACTAGTTTTTTGTACTGAAAGTAAGGAGCGACATTAAAACTTAAAACGAACAGAAATTACTCCGTATATGAAATGGGTTGTCCCCTCCGCAGTCCCTCGCTCTTTACGCTAAAGTTTGACTCTTTGCCACAATTCTACTTTTTAAAACAATTAAAAACTTTAGCGTAAAGAGCGAGGGACTGCGGAGGGGACAACCCATTTCATATACGGAGTAATTTCTGTTCGTTTTAAGTTTTAATGTCGCTCCTTACTTTCAGCACAAAAAAATAGTTTTTTTATTTAATTTCTGAACGTTTTTGAATTAATGCATGTTTGATTTTGGCTCTCAGCACATAAATTATTGAAATGAAATTAGTATATTAATTTTTTTTTGGCTAAATGGCTTTCTCTTAGTTTTGATCAGACGATGAGGGGTGGGGAAGGAGGCCTAGCTGCCCTCCAATTTTTCGGTTACTTAAAAAGGCTACTAGAACTTTTAATATTCAACGAACGTTTTTGTTAGTAAAAAATATACGTACCTTAAGAATTAACTTACGTAACAAACTTTTATATTCTTATATTTTTATTATGTGTACGAGGGGGTTTGTACCCTCGTTAATACCTCGCTCTTTGCACTAAATCGTAAGTTTTGTCCCAATTCCTTAAGAATGACCCCTGAATCAAAAAGGCCGTAGAATAAATAGTTGAAATCACTAAAAATATTTTAGCATAAAGAGCGAGGTATTTATCTCCTCCTAAATAACTCGCTCTTTACGCTAAAGTATTTTTAGAACCCCTCATATGCGTAATAATCTCTGTTCGTTTTAAATTTCAATGCTATTCCTTACTTTCATTTGAAAAAACGTTTTCATGTTTATTTTTTCATTGTTTTTTTTATAGTAATGCTAGAAAATCCTGCGCCCTTTTCATTGAATTTTTCTTCCCCCATGACATATTCCTCAAAGGAAAGATCCTCCCACAAAGCCCTCTCCCATCAACCCCACCCCCCAAACCAAAATATCCCCATGAAAACGTCTGTACACTTCCCAATAACCATTACTATATGTAAACACTGGTCAAAGTTTGTAACTTGCAGCCCCTCCCTCAGGGATCATGGAGGAGTAAGTCATTCCCGAAGACATAGTTATTATGGTTTTCGACTATGCTGAACAAAATGGCTATCTTAAAACTTTAATCTGTTGACTTTTGGGAAAAAATGAGCATGGGAGGGGGCCTATTTGCCCTCCAATTTTTTTGGTCACTTAAAAAGGGCACTAGAACCTTTCATTTCCGTTAGAATGAGCCCTCTCGCGACATTCTAGGACCACTTGGTCGATAAGGTGACCCCTGAGAAAAAAAAACAAAAAAAAACAAACAAACAAATAAACACGCACCCGTGATTTGTCTTCTGGCAAAAAATACAAAATTCCACATTTTTTAGATAGGAGCTTGAAATTTTTGCTATAATGTCCTCTGATATACCAAATGCGATAGTGTGATTTTCGTTAAGATTCTATGACTTTTAGGGGATGTTTCCCCCTTTTTTCCAAAATAGGGCAAATTTTCTCAGGCTCGTAACTTTTGATGACAAAGACTAAATTAATTGAAACTTATATATTTAGAATCAGCGTAAAAATTCAATTCTTTTGATGTATCTTTTAGCATCAAAATTCCGTTTTTTGGAGTTCCGTTTACTATTGAGCCGGGTCGCCCCTTACTACAGTTCCTTACCACGAACTGTTTGAAAAGAAAATAATTCGGTATTTCGGGGCTTCTGACATTATTATTCCTTTGCGGAAGTTAGGCTCAAAATTGAAAAGGATTATATTTTTTCTCTGGGCCCCTTCCACCTCTTAGTTCGTTTATTTTCCCGTTAGATTTTACCTGTTTTCGCTTTATAGTTGTGTTATCTCTTAGCAGTTCTTTCGTTAGTTGAGTTATGGTTGTGGTATATATGTTTTATCGCTCGTATAGTTGTGTTATTTTCAAATTATACTCCATAATAGAGGCTCCGAACACCCAGTATTGTATATTAAACTCTTAATTTGACGTTTTTTTCTAACGTGACCAGATTCGTCCTGCGCCCTTTTCATTGAATTTTTTCCCCCATGGCATATTTCTCCAAGGAAATATCCTCCCACATAGCCCCCTCCCTCAACCCTACCCCCAAAACCAAAAAAATCTCCCCTGAAAAAGTCTGTACACTTCCCAATAACCATTATTATATGTAAACACTGGTTGAAGTTTGTAACTTTCAACCCCTCCCCCAGGGACTGTGGGGGAGTAAGTCATCCCCAAAAACATAGTTATTATGATTTTCGACTATGATAAACAAAATGGCTATCTCAAAATTTTGATCCGTTGACTTTGGGAAAAAAATGAGCGTGGGAGGGGGCCTAGATGCCCTCCAATTTTTTTGGTCACTTAAAAAGGGCACTAGAACTTTTAATTTCCGTTAGAATGAGACCTCTTGCGACATTCTAGGACCACTTGGTCGATATGATGACCCCTGGGAAAAAAAAACAAAAAACAAAACAAAAAAAACAAACAAATAAACACGCACCCGTGATTTGTCTTCTGGCAAAAATGCAAAATTCCACATTTTTGTAGATAGGAGCTTGAAACTTCTATAGTAGGGTTCTCTGATACGCTGAATCTGATGGTGTCATTTTCGTTAAGATCCTACGACTTTTAGCGGGTGTTTCCCCCTATTTTCCTAAATAAGGCAAATTTTCTCAGGCTCGTAACATTTGATGGCTAAGACTAAACTTGTTGAAACTTATATATTTAAAATCAGCATTAAAATGCGATTCTTTTGATGTAGCTATTGATATCAAAATTCAATTTTTTAGAGTTTTGGTTACTATTAAGCCGGATCGCTCCTTACTACAGTTCGTTACCACGAACTGTTTGAAAACAAAAATACTATGGCACCATAGTTTTGAGACGTTGACTGCTACTACCGACACTAAAATAAAAATAAAAAAGAAAGTACGGAAATTTCATGAAACAAAAAGTTCAATCAAACTGCTCTAGATGTCATTTTTGGTTCAAAATATTTTGAAGTTTTTTTTCTTTTTCCAAAATGCGTTACGGCCTCTCACACACTTTCATAAATGGTTTTAAATTGGAACGTTTACTTTTTTTCTAACTTTGTAAAGACAAATGCCAAGATTCTATACTGTCAGAACTTCAAAGCCATTTGACAAAATTTACTATGTGTAACAAAACGCCCTTTGAATTACCACAGCTGTAGTAGAAATCTACAAGATTAATTACTAGAACAGTTGAAGTTGCTGACAAATTAGTCAAAAAGAAAATCATTATTCAAACAGAAAAAAATACTTTGGGCCTGAGAGATACACAAAAAAGCAAACTATAAGGACTAGGCAATTTCAAAATCAATTCAAAAGACACTCAATTAAAATAGATTGGTTTTACATTTTACAGCATGAAAACGTAAGAAGATCAGTCTCAATTGGTTCTGTTTATTGTTCTGTTTTGACCAGATCACTTCGTATGGATGGAGTCGTAGTAACAACTTCAGAGGAGGCTCATTCAATTCAAATTGAAAGTCCCACCGCCCTTTTTACAAATTGAACGTTATGAGAGGGAAACCAGTCACCCTCCGACGCCCACTTTAGCTACCCATCCTGCCCCTTAGCACCCAAAGTCACCCAATAAAAATTGTAAGATTACTATTTTGCTCACAATAGTTGAAATGCCCAATGCCTATGCCTCCAAGGACGACAAATCACCAACAGCGCCTGAGGCAAGACTTTTACACTCCACGATTTCAAATTATCCATTGGTTTTATTAATGATAAGGACATATTTTACCCTGGATGTCCGAAAAGGATAAGGGTAATAAAGTGAAACTTTCACAACTAGACCAAAAGGGAATATGTGCATCCAGGTTGTTAAATGGCGAATCTGCAGTATTTCTGGACACTTGAGTCTGTTGTTTTAAAACTATCAAGGAATGCTGGGGTGGACGTCAAATTAAATCGACGTAACTATCCACATTCTGGTTTTCGAAAGAGTGCATATATAGTACCTCGCGGGTGGCTTAAGGTATTTTGAAGAGAGAGAGAGAGAACTTATTTAAAAAACACACAAAAAGAAAAAAATTGCAAAGAGTCCTTATGGCTTGTGCAGCCCTTCTCGAAACTACAAAACAAATTACTTATCAATGGATTCCCTTAAAAAGCAAAAAAAACATAACAAAACAAGTAAAAAAAAGTCCCCACTTGAGACCCTGTACTACACTAACCTAATATAATAACAATATATTAAGTTAAAAACTTCCAGGAACGTCAAGGGGAGGCTGAACTAAACAAGTAGACGCTGTACTTCATGGTTGTCAAAAAAGAGTATCTGAAATATCTCAGGGAACACCTAAGTGTATAAACATGTAACTTTAGGAAATAAAAACAGGGATATTGAAATAAATCTAAAAAAATATTTCTATCCAGGCGGTCAAAAAGGCTTACCCCAAATATCTCAGGGGGATGGTCCACTATACCAAAAGACACCACTTGCATCCTGCCTGGATAGAAATGAGAATTTATATGTTTTTTCCATGACAACAACTCATCAATGATTATACCTAAGTATTTGAATTTGGAAACCCTATACATCAACAATCCTACACATGTTAAACTTATTTTAGTATTTAGCTTTTTAATAGCAGAAAAAAAAATGATGAAATTTGTTAATTTTTTTAATATTAATCAATAAATGGTTACTCCTCAGATATGTCATTAGATAATTCAACGCATTCTACATGGTTAAAAAAAAAGTTTCAACAGGTGCAGCTCGGAATAATAAAACCATATCATTTACGAATGATATTTTCCAACAACCTTTCATCAAATTTCGGATATCTGCGGTATAAATACGGTAAAGAAGGGGCCCTAAAATCAAGCCCTGGGGAATTCCGCAAGTCGTTAGGTACTCACTCTCTCGATCTTCTTGCTCAAACCAACCAGGGTCATCCTGGCCATAATTTTGTAATAGGGTCATTTGCAATATTTCAGGAAATGATAGTTCAAGATCGTTTCAACGTTTCGTGAAATATTTCAGGGTCAGGAGCGGATAGTTATCCCGCTCCTGATCCTTATAAAGGGTGGGGGGTTTATGCAAGATTTGCTTCTCACTCAATTGGACTTTTTGTCTTGGCTTTTTCTACAATTAGTCATGACTTGATGTCCACAACTATTCAATTTTAGATATTCCATAGATAGACATATCTATTAACAAATGAACTAACACCATTTTTATACAATCCTAACAAGGGGAGGGGGATAAATGCCAGGTTTGCTTCTCACTCAATGGAACTATCTGTCTTGGCTTTTTCTATAATTAGCTAATTAGAGAGAGAGAGAGAGAGAGAGAAAGAGATACACAGAGAGAGATACACAAAGAGAGATACCCAGAGAGAGATACATAGAAAGAGATTCAAAGATTCTTAGATTCAAAAGTTTTTATTCCTCAGAAAATTTTACTGGCCCTTTATTTCACTCTTGTTTATTCTTATATTCAGTATAGTTGCTATAATTGGGCTAAGTGTTACAGCTATAACTTAAAAAAAATTAAAAATGTCCAATTGAGCTGAAAAGTCAGTTTATTTTAATAGTTTAATGCTAAAAAGACTTTTTTTTAAAATCCTGGTTACTAACAGTAATAAAAATTTACCAGCTCCATACTAATGAATTCATGTATAAATACATAAATAGTCTAGCATCCCCAGGACAAGCACAGCTTATTCTCTTTCATTTATCGATGCATTATCATGCTTATCCAACGTCCTCATCTACACATTTTCCCCTTATTTCAGATATTTATCAAACAGTTCGTGGTAACGAACTGTAGTAAGGAGCGACCCGGCTCAATAGTAACAAAAACTCTAAACAATGAAATTTTTATACCAATAAACGCACCAAAAGAATCGCAATTTAATGCTGATTTTAAATATATAAGTTTCATCAAGTTTAGTCTTACCCATCAAAAGTTATGAGCCTGAGAAAATTTGCCTTCTTTTAGAAAATAGGGGGAAACGTCCCCTAAAAGTCATAGAATCTTAACGAAAATCACACCTTCAGATTCAGCGTATCAAAGAACCCTATTATAGAAGTTTCAAGCTCCTATCTACAAAAATGTTGAATTCTGTATTTTTTGCCAGAAAGCAGATCGCGGCTGCGTGTTTAATTGTTTTTTTTCCCACGGGAATCGTATCGACCCAGTGGTCCTAGAACGTTGCAAGAGGGTTCATTCTAACAGAAATGAAAAGTTCTAATCCCCTTTTTAAGTGACCAAAAAAATTGGAGGGCACCTAAGCCCCCTCCCACGCTAATTATTTTTCCAAAATCAACGGATCAAAATTATGAGATAGCCATTTTATTTAGTGTAGTCGAAAAACCTTATAACTATGTCTTTGGGGACGACTTACTCCCCCACAGTCACAAACACAAGTTACAAACTTCGACCAGTGCTTACATATAGTAATGGTTATTGGGAGGTGTACAGACGTTTTCAGGGGGATTTCTTATGTCGGGGGGAGGGATTGGGAAGAGGGGGATGTGTTGGGGGAACTTTCCATCGAGGAATTTGTCATGGGGGAAGAAAATTTCCATGAAGGGAGCGCAGGATTTTCTAACATTATTTAAAAAACAGGATGAAAAAATAAATATGAAAAGTTTTTTCAACGGAGCAGCATTAAAACTTAGAACGAACAGAAATTATTACGCATATGAGGGACTCACCTCCTCCTAATACATCGCTCTTTACGCTAAAGTACTTTTAGAAAGAACTTTTGTATTCTCATGTGTTTATTATATATATATATATATATATATATATATATATATATAATAAACACATGAGAATACAAAAGTTCGTTACGTAAGCTAATTTATAAGTTACGTGTATCTTTTGCTAATAAAAACATTCGTAAAAAATTAAAACTTCTAGTTGCCTTTTTAAGTAACCAAAAAATCCAAGGGCAACTAGGCTTCCTCCCCCGCTCCTTTTTTTCTCAAAATGATTCGATCAAAACTATGAGAAAGCCATTTAGCCAAAAAAATAAATATGCAATTTTGTTTTAACTATTCCTCTGCAGAGAGCCAAAATCAACACATGCATTGATTCAAAAACATTCAGCAATTAAATAAAAAAAAACAAGTTTTTTTTAACTGAAAGTGAGGAGCGACATTAAAACTTAAAACGAACAGAAATTACTTCGTATATGAAATGGGCTGCTTCCTCATCAACGCCCCGCTCTTTACGCTAAAGTTTTTTACTGTTTTAAAAAGAAGAGTTGAGAGAAAGATTCGAACTTTAGCGTAAAGAGCGGGGCGTTGATGAGGAAGCAGCCCCTTTCATATACGAAGTAATTTCTGTTCGTTTTAAGTTTTAATTTCGTTCCTTACTTTCAGTTAAAAAAACTGTTATTTTTATTTAATCGAGCACAAAGAGTGAATTCTTCCATTAGATATGTAGTAGTAAACTAAAAACTTCGCTGAAAATAAAAGACTATTTTTCTCCTTCATCGCCTCGACACAACTATAAAGAAAAAGTCCTTTCTCTACTAATACAGATGAAAAGTGTTTAGCAGAATGTCCTCTTTTTTCCGTGTAGTGCACAGCGCCTTTGGTTTAGTACTCTGTTTTTCTGTCAACCATCAGTGATGTGTTTATATTAATACTCGACATTTTCCAGGGGCTAATGTTTATTCCCTAAGGATCATTGTTTGATCCCTGGAGTTGTGTTTTTTGTGTGTTTTCAGGGCCTATTGAATTAAATCAAAATACATTATATGCATCCAGGCTGTCAAAAAGTCGTACATGCAACAGCTCAGGAACAGGAAAAGGTAATTAATTTGAAACTTTTAAGCAATATTGAGGAGGAAAATGAACTGAATCAGAAGACACTATATGCATCCAGATTTTCAACAGAGTGTTCTTACAAAATCCCAGGAACCACTAAGAATATTAATGTGAAACTTTTAGGGTACTTGGAGGAAGATATTAGTAATATCATATAGATAGATACATGTGGACCCTAATAGTTTCGGTTAATGCCATCATTGAAACGTGTTTAGAAAAACCTGTACCCTTACTCTCAGATATAAGCGAGGATATTTGGTGTATTTTCATAAAGTAGAGAAGCATTATTAAAAGAGATAACTGTGCAATTATAGTATTTCAACTTTTTATGAAAGCGTAAATAATTTCTCAGACTAGACTGCCTTTCATTTTACAGAATTTAATAAATGCAAATAGGGAAAAAACGGTTATAATATTTTAAAACACAGCAATTAATAAAAAATTAAATAATACACAAACTCCAATATTTCGACTTGACATCCGAAAGCCTTATCAACGAAAAAAAAAAGAAAAAGGAATTAAGCTAAATTAAAAAAATATATAGACAAGGAAATGGAAACAAACAATAAACGAGCCTCACATCTTAATAACTTAAATGTAGTTATTAGAAGTTACTAAGCTGTGATTGTTTTATTGTTACATTTTTTGTGTTTTTTGTTTAATTTAGCATAATTTTTTGTTTTTCTTTGTTTTTTATTTATGATAAAGGGCTCCAGACATGAATAAAGTTTGTCTTTTTCTTTGTTTGTCTACTTCTTTGTTTCAAAACATTATACCCAAACTTTCTACAGCATCATTTCTTAAGTTCTTCTTTTTTGACAGTGCTGTATTGACTATTGAAATGAGTGGTTTCGAACTGTTAGACTTTCATAGAATGCAGAGTCATAGATGAACACAAGAATCTTCAACGTGGCAGTGAAATTGTAAAGGTTGCCGATTAATATTTTGGTGGGGACGTTCTTCGCTTCAAGATCAATACATGGTGAATCAAACACATCTACTTGATTTAGCACTGCTAGTTATTTTTGACGAAGAACATTTACATGTATAAGAAAAAATCTAAACAAGTCTGTAGAATAAAACACTGTTTTGCGCATATAAACATTTATTAACAAATAAATTTACAAAATTTACTTTTACACTTGTTTGTTAGGGCACTGAAATCAATAATATACAATATACAAAAATCTGCATGCAATTTTATTTTCAGCTAAGCTTTTAATCTGTCTTAATTAAAAATTTTGAATTGAAATGGAATAGTTGTGGGCATCAAGTCATGGCTAATTGTAGAAAAAGCCAAGACAGATAGTCCAATTAAGTGAGAAGCAAACCTGGCATTAACCCCCCCCCTCTTATTAGGATTGTATAAAAATGTTGTTAGATTATTTGTTAATAGATATGTATATCTACAGGATATCTAAAATTGAATAGTTGTGGGTATCAAGTCATGGCTAATTGTAAAAAAGCCAAGACAGATAGTCCAATTGAGTGAGACGCAAACCTGGCATTAACTCCCCCCCCCTATTAGGATCAGAAGCGGGATAACTACTAGCTCCTTACCCTGAAATATTCCACGAAACGTTGAAGCGATCTTGAACTATCATTTCCCTGGATGACCCTGCTTGATTTGAACAAAAGGATTGAGAATGTACCTAACAACTTGCGGAATTCCAAAGGGCTCGATTTTAGGGTCCCTTCTTTACCGTAACAAAAATTTTAATCTCAGTGTTATATTCAAAAAGAGGGACGAAACTTTTTCGGAAAGTTTTCGCCACTAATTCGTAAGTCCATTACCAAGGGAACTCTCATGTACGAGACAAATTTTGGTTTATGTTGTCCAGGTGAATGCAATAACACATTTTGATTTGAGGGGGAAGGTGTTAGAGACTGAAAGTTCTTAAGTCGAGCTGGCCAGCCATGACAACAAACAACAATGGAAACTAAAACTCAACAAAAAACATTAACGAGACTGGGGCTAGAAGAGAGAAAAGAGATGAAAGACTAAAACAACGCGGATAATTCACCTATATGTAAACTAGGCGCCCTCGGCACAAGATAAAAAAACAATAACAATAAACTAAAAACAAATAAAACCACCACCAATAATAATAAATGCAGTTGTTGCTACTGATCCACGTAGGGAAAAGAAGCTATTAGAGTTACTTCAATGAGAGCATTCAAAGCAACTGAGGAAAATTTTTAAAAATTGAAACTAATTTAATTATTTTGCTCCCAAATAATCCTCTTGTTACCTAATATTGAAACAACTCGTTTTGGTCCAGTAGGTAATCTTGTCCCCTGTTGCTTACGTAAAATTTTGATTCCTTTATTGACTATTGGTTCATTTTTCTAAAGACAATCATAAATGGGGTCGATATTTAAATTTCCCGTGTCCCTATTTATTGAAAAATTAGCAAACATATGTTTTTTAATCTCTATAGCCTTCCTCACCCACTGAGAAAAAGCCCTATCATTAAAAATAGCTGTGGCCTCATCAAACTGTATAAAACGTTCAGGATGAAAGAATGTATGTTCAGCCAGAGCCGAAACAAAAGTTTCAGGAAAATTTATTAATTGTAGGATTTTTCTGTTGAGTTTCGAAGCTCAATAAATCTTTCAATAAATTGTTGGCGAGTTCTACCAGTTTAAACTTTCCACAAGAACAAGGAATTTTATACAGCCTACTATCTAAATCTCCGCGGGTTAAGTACCTCCCAGAATTAAGGAAACTACCTAATGGTCTAACTGATTGGGAAGGTAAATTATTGTTATGTTTGCGCAAAATTCATTTAAGCATCTACCCCGAAATAGGTACATAAAGTAAAGAAATTAAACTTTTCGGTATATTTAATTATGTACACTGTGAAACTCCAATAACCCTAATGTTATGTTTAATGCGTCTATTTTTTATTATTTAATCAATGAATTTAATAGGGTAGCTATTACAAAATGAAATATCCCTCAAATACAACAATTCTGAAAAATCTATCCACCAGTGCAATCTATATATTGAGAACAGTAAACGAAAATCACTTTCAATCAATAAGATATCAAGAAAAGGTAGTTTGTCCTTTTCTTCATACTCCACCGTAAATTTTAAGTTTTTATCAAAACTATTTAAATGTTTATGGAAAAGGTCTAAGGTCTAAACTGTATTTCCGAATGCAAACCATATCGTCAATGAATCTGCCTCAGAAACAAGGGGAGAGTCTAATACTGTGTATAACGGAGGTTTCAATAGAGTCCATGAAGAGATTTACCATCAAAGGAGAGAGAGATGTCCCCATAGCCAAACCAAACACTTATTTGAAGAGTTCACCTCTAAAACCAAAATAAAGAGAATATTCATTTGCAAGAACAACCAACTTCATAATGACTTCAATCTCCAAGCTAGACATGGCCACATCTTTTATCAAATCAAAGTCTTGTATCTTGAATCTTGTTTCAAATACGAGAATTAAATTTTCCTCCAATGTCATATTTTTCAACTTATTAGTAAGATGAGTGGAATTTTTTGAATATGATTTTTGTTTTCCTAAGAGTGGACGCAATGCCGCCGACAACCACTTCCTTAATTTTGCAATAGGTGACGAGAAAGTTGATACAATGGGGACGGAGGGGTACTCCCGTCTTATGAGTTTTGGGCAGACCCAAGATCTTGGGCGCTGAACAAGCTCTTGGATAACATTTATTATAAAATTGTGGGGTAATATGTAAATTATTTTTCAGGCACTCCAATTCCTTTCTTATCAACTTTACGTATTTGAAGGGTATTTTATTTTGTAACAGTTACCCAATTAAATTCATTGATTAAATAATAAAAAATAGACACAAAATTTCTTGTTCTTGTGGAAAGTTTTATATTGGTAGAACTCATTAACAATTTATTGAAAGATTTATTGAGCATCGCAACTCGATAGAAAAAAACACTACAATTAAGAAAACCTCCTGAAACTTTTGTTTTGTCTCTGGCTGAACACACATTCTTTCATCCTGAACATTTTATAAAATTTGATGAGGCCACAGTTATTTCTAATGATAGAATTTTTTCCAAGTGGGTGAGGGAGGCTATGAAAATTAAAAAGTATACGTTTGCTAATCTTTCAATGGCTAGGGACACGGGAAATTTAATTATTGACCCAATTTATGGTTGTCTTATGAAATATTAACCAATAGTCAATAAGGGAATTAACATTTTACATAATCACCTGCGGACAAGATTACCTACTGGACCAAAAGGAGTTGCTTCAATATTAGCTAACAAAAGGACTATTTCGCAACAGAATAGTTAACTTACTTTTCAATTTTTATAAATTTTCCTCAGTTGCTTCGATTTTCTTATTGAAATAACTCTAATAGCTTCTTTTCCCTACGTGGATCAGTAGTGACAATTATATTTATTATTATTGGTGGTGGTTTTATTTGTTTTTTGTTTAGTATTTATCTTGTGTTTGAGAGAGAGAGAGAGAGAAGTTTATTAATATTAAATTGAAGACAATACAAATCGAATTATAATACACATAATTCTCCTCGAAAGGCTCCATGGCCAGGGATACAATGGGGATAAGAAAAAAAAGTATTATACGAGCGATAAATTCAATATAAACAATCACATATAGCAGTTTACAGGCAATATATTTATGGGTGATACAATATAAGCAACAACTGGCATATTGGATCACAATACGCTTATTCCCCCTCGAAAGGCTCCATGGCCTGGGATACAAGGGGGGTAAAAAAAATACAAGCAACAGCTACAATATAAAAAAATATATATAAGGGGAATACAATATAAGCAACAACTACAAAAAAAGAAAAAAAAGAGAACATACCTGAGGCCTGGGAGCAAATTGCAGAGAGGAAAACCACACACCGCTAACAAAACACAGGGGCCATCAGCTCCTCAGGGAAAAAAAATAATCTATATGATTCTTTATTAAATGATCCTTAAAAATCCTTTTAAAAGTCCAAAACGAGTGACATTTCTGCACTGAAGAAGGTAATGAAATCCAGACCTGTTGACAAGCAACGTGGGGATTGAAATCTGATCGAATAGTGGGGGTAGGCGGAATATAGGTATTATTTTAAGAACGAAGGTTATATGGAGCTGAATCAGAAATAAACATAGGAGTTTTCCGAAGAGATTTTGGAAGATTGCCGTGAAGTTGATCAAAGACAAAAGAAGCACAAGAAATAATGTAAAGAGACCGTAGACTTAAGAGCTATGTTGGTGAAGAAAGGTTGGTGTCCATAACCGGACGCCGTGCTTTATTATATGTGACAGAAAGTGACCGCAGCGTTGACAAAAAAGTAGAAATCCATACAATGGGGCAATAAGAAATATATGACTGGACAAGACAGAAAAAAAGAAGTTTCAGAATAGATCCAGGAAATGTGTATCTAAGTTTTCGAATGATACCCAAACTCCGTGAGACCTTAACCCTAATCATGGCTACATGGTTTCTGAGTGAAAGGTTCTCATCAAGCAGGATACCATGAAACCGGACCACCCGATTCTCTGGTCTACACAAGGAGCCTTGTGACACCTGAAGGTGTGTAAGCTGAGGGAAAGCTATATCAATTCGAGAAAAAATAAGAAAATGTGATTTACCAACATTCAAGACCAAGTAATTGGCATTAAACCATGACATAACTCTCTTGAATAATTCCACAAGGTTAGAATTGATATCACATTCCGTCTTCCCAAGGGTCCCAAGTGTGGTATCATCAGCAAAAGCAACAAGAAAATCTTCATTAGAAGAAGTATTGGAACACGACTGAGCATCAGGCTGACACAGCTTGCAACATGCCAGAGACCTGGTGTTTTTTACAGTCGAAAACAGATCATTAACATAAATCAAAAATAAAATGGGACCAAAAACAGATCCATGCGGGACGCCATAATATACTTCAGAAGGGCTCCGGAAAAGCGGTTCAATTGAAATAAGCCTACCAGAAAGTTATGAATCAAACCAAGAATAAGCGTTTAATCTTATACCAACATGTGATAGTTTCCAAAACCCGATAAAGCTGCGCAAGCATGCTCCGTAGAGTGACTTGCTCGGAATCCAAACTGGAAATCATGCAAAAAATTGTTTGCATCCAGAAAACTAAGACACCTGGATAGCATAGCCTTCTCAAAAATTTTGCTGAAAACAGATAGGAGAGAAATTGGCCTATAATTAGCAGGATCACTCCAAGAACTACCTTTATAGAGTACTATAGCCTTAGCTCGCATGAGAGATTCAGGAAAAATACCTTTCTAGAAAGACAGATTGACGAGCTTAGTCTGTGGTGACAGAATAGCAGGCAGAATGGCAGAGATAACCCTTGTAGGAATTTTGTCTGGTCCTGAAGAGGATAATCCTTTAAGAGCATTCACGATACGAGCTACCTAAAATTCAGAAACAGAATTCAAGACCATCGACTTCAAACATAAGGGTCCAAGAAAGGCTCTGAAATCGCAACGAGAAGTTGCAGAGCTTGCAGAGGAAGCAGTTACCTTTCCTATATTAGCAAAATAAGAGGTAAGCTCTAGCTGACCATCTACATCTCTTTGGATGGTTTTACCATCGATTTTCAGCATTGATGGAACTGAAGGCAGAGGGGGAGTAGGTCTAAGAACTGAATTAATTAAATACCATGTCTTCCTTACATCCTTCCACATTCAGAATATTTCCTATGATAATACTGAGACTTTGCCTTCCGACACAGAGAATTAATATATTCCTATAGGCCTTGAATCGTTCGTGATTAGCTAAAGATGGTGAAGCCTTGTGAAGCCTTCCAAAAATAATTTTTCCTTTTCCAGCTTTTATGGAGACCTGGAGTCATCCATGGATTCAGTGGTGCTATCCTTTTAGAAAGTATGGGGCGCTGGACCCCGATTGCAAATTTCCAAGATTCCTTCTTTAACTAAATCATAAAAGGAATCAAATCATAAAATCATAAAAGGAATCACATCAGCCAGACGAGAATTAAGTAGACTTAGCTCACCGTACCACAGGACCAGACATATCACCGTAACGGAAAAATGGGAGATTAGGTGGTGATGCTATACGCTCCGCTTGATAAGCACTCTTATATCGGGAAAAGAGCGGGAAAATGATCAGGAATATCACTAACCAGCAACAAATTATCTATGACATCTAGTGACGAAAAAATTTTATCGATAAGAGACGCTTGTGTTTCTGTAGCTTGGGTTGGTATACAAACTGAAGGTAGAGTTCTCGAAGAGAGCATCATTGACAAAAAATCAACAGTTGAAGCAGAATTTTGATCCAGCAGGTTGAGGTTAAAATCATCCATAAGGATTAGTTCATAGGGATGTTTTTGGACTGAGTCCAAAACTTCTTCCAGAATTTTCAAAAACGAAGGAATAGATCCACTGGGGGACCTATAAGTCAAACCCACGACTAAATACTTACGCATTGATTTAATCTCAATAAATAGGGATTCAAAGATTCCTTCCTCATTTCTGCTCAAATCATTTCGGACATTATATGCAGGACGATCAGCAATATAAAGCATAAGGCCACCTCTCGCCATCTGTTTCCTATTCAGCCTCTCCATCCTATATCCTGGAATATCTAGAAGGATATCCTTTTTTGAATCCAGGAAAGTTCCACATAATCCTATAACATCAGGAGTTCCATCACTAACGATCCGTTTCAGCTCATCAAAAGACGAGCAGAATCCCTGAATGTTAAGATGAAGCACAGAGAAAATATCATCTCGTTTAGAGGAGGCAGAACCATTGAGAATAATTTTATCAGTCATGTAATCCAGTCCATAGAATTGCCCCGGCCATTTCCTTGCCTTCGTTGTCGTTGCGTTTGAATCAGGTTATTAATATCTGATGGGATTTGATCAAACAACAAAATTTCCACTGGCTCTTCCTTAAGGCAATGAATACATAGAGATGGTGGTATGGATCTCGCAATCCAAGTTTCAAAACCTGTTTTTTCACGAATACTGGTTTGGATAGCTAAAAGTCTTTTTCGAACATCTCGAACAGACGGGGGAGAATCATCGGATAAAAAAACATTCTGATTGCCCATGATAGTTTTTCTACGAAGATTTCGAGCCTGTTTTAGAACTGCCACTTTCAGCTCCCTGTTCTTCATGATAACCTTTATCAGCTCTTTTTCAGGCTTAACATCAGCTATCGTGTATTTTTGTACCTCATGGATTCCAAGGCATGATGAAATTACACTATCGAAAATCGCCTTAGCGTTTATAGTATCAATCGCTGTCACGTTCCTTACTAGAATATTTTTATCAGTTTCTTTACTTTCCAGATTCATCATTGCATGCTTTAAGCTAGATAACTGCGATTTCAGTAAAGAATTTTCATCAACCAGCACATAAATGTGGTTCTTCAAAGCATTGGGTTCTGCCTCAAGGCTGATCACTTTAGGCTTAATATCTTCCACCTCCAATTTCGATTCCAATACAGATTCTTCAATCTTAGAAATCCTTTGATCTAATCCTTTAAAATTAACATTCAGCTCATTTAAAGTAGTTGAATTTTCTTTAACAGTCTGTAGAACTAGACTCAAATTATCAGCTAGTGATTTCAATGAGATTCCTTACATAGGACTGGATGTGAGAAAAAACTCGTCACATTTTTCCTTCTTCCTCTTTCCTCCCATTATACAAAATAATAATTGAACTCCAAGAAAAAAATAGACTGTAGAAATATACTACAACATAAAACTCCTTTAATTACTCACTTTGCGTAATATTGACATCTGAATCTATCCAAAAAAAGTTTCGACAAGAAATTAATCTTGCTGAACACTAAAAGAACGGTCCGACGCAAAGTAGGAGCATTTACCTCGAATGTATTCTTGTTTTATCAAAACTTTGTGAGAGTAAATCCGGTTTAAGATATTCACTGAATGAATGCTATATGTGTGAGGACGATTAGTTTACATACAGGTGAAATTTCCGCATTGTTTTAGTCTTTCATTTCTTTTCTCTCTTCTGGCCATAGTCTCGTTGCTTTGTTTTTTTTGGTTGAGTCTTATCTCTCGTTGCTGTTAGGTGTTATAGAGCTTGAAAATAAGTCAAACATTCAGCATTTTCAGGTTAATTTGGAGCTTGCAGTATTAATTGAAAGCGTTATACCAATAAATTTTGGTTTAGGGGCTTATTCTCTCTATTAATTAAGTCCAACAAGGTTTAAAATTAAACCCGAAGAAAGAAACCCCTCGTAATTGAAAATCATAAATCCTTGCGCTAAGATAGAGCAATAAAGAAGATAAAAAGAAACGAATTTTCGGTTCCTCAAAAATAGAGTCCGACAAAATGCCCTACAAATTTTTCTGCATGTCTTGAAGCTTAAATCTGCAAGTGCTTGGGTCAGAAGGACCCTAATTTACAATAACAGGTTTTAGTTTGGAGGCTTAGTCATCCCAACATAGAACACCAAAAAGGGTAAAATTGCTTCCGACCAGTCTGATACTCGAGATTTTAAATGTTCAAAAAAAAAATCATTGGGAAATTTGATGTTTCACTAAAAATATTTCAAGCAAAATGGTCATAGACTTATTTTTAGGGGCTTCGGTACCCGAAAAACGGGGCTCAACAATAGTTGAACGAATTTCTTCTGACGGACTTGTAGCTTTTAATAATATTTGCCTGGGCTAAGGGAACCAAAGATTTTTCGAATGGAAAATGTGCGCTAGAGGGCCCCGAAATTGGCTTTGAACTTATTGCCACTGATCACTTAGAAATTACAGTCTTAATTGTCTACGCCAAGGACAGCCAAGAAGCTCCTGAAGAACATTTTGGAAAACGGCAAAGGATTGCCTTCCAGAAGAATGGGGCCAAAAGAGGTTACAACTTTTTTGATCGACTCAAAACTATAACCCTTAAGTTATTCAATCGAAATGCCCCTATACACAGGAAAAAAAAAATTAAAGCCTCCCCCATTACTAAAATAATGTCAAAGAAAATTTTTCTCAGAATGTCTTGAAACACACACGTGGGCTGCTGAGCAGGGGCTTTTCATGCAAACACATTGGTGCATGGGCCCCAAAACCTGAAGCGAGCATTTTTTCCGATTGCCTCGAAACTGATATCTGTTTTACTTTTTGTTACCATAATTGGTTGCATTTCCATTTTTTTACTTGTTGTATTATACCTATGGGTCGTGGCCCAAACGTCTTGGCTCAATTGATGACAAATGAATCGAAACAAATGAAATTATATTGTGGATTTATTTTTGAGCAATACCTAGACATTGAAGGTTTTCAATGTTGATTTAAAACTCGATCCATACGATTTTTCAGTCTGTGTTTAACTTGAGAACAATAAACAATTCAAAAATTTAGAAAGTCCAGTCCGAACACGTTTAATTGATTTAAAGTGTGATATAGTTAGATTAAGTATCAACTTCTCTTGGGAAAAATTTGGGAAAGAATTCAAAAAGATCTTTTCCATGCCAATAAGAACAATAGCTAGGAGCTCATATGGCACTTGTGACGAGGCTGGAAGAGCCAAGAGCTCATATGGTATGAGCTCTCTAAGAATCAATAGATTGATTTAAAATAAAATCAGAGGCTTAATATCGGCAGGGAATTAAAATAAAAGCTCTGAGTCACATTAAGTCACAAGCTCTGAGATCTTAATTCATTAAGATCCGATCACTCACTCGCAAGTTATAAATACCTCATTTTCTCTAATTATTCCTCTTCCTTCAGCCCCCCAGAGAGTCGAATCGGGGAAAAACGACTACATTAAGTTAATTTGTGCAGCTCCCTGACACGCCTACCAATTTTTATCGTCCTAGCACCTCCAGAAGAACCAAAGTCGCCAATGCACTGAACCCCATCACTTAACTCCCCCAAAGAGAGCGGATCCAATACGGTTACGTCAATCATGTATCTACGATATTTGCTTATTCTAAGCACCAAGTTTCATCCAAATTTCTTCACTCTAAGCGTTTTCCAGAATTCCTGGTTTACCCCTCCAACTCCCTTCAGTGTCATCAGATCTGGTCGAGATTTGAAAAAAGAGCTCTGAGACAAGAGTTTCTTCTAAATATCAAATTTCATTAAGATCTGGTTACTCGTTCTTAAGTTAAAAATACCTCAATTTTTCTAATTTTTCCAATTTTTCAATAATTAACACCCCCAGCTCCCCCATAGAGAACGGATCCGTTCCAATTATGTCAATCACGCATCTATAGCTTGTGATTATTCTTCCCATCAAGTTTCATTCTGTTCTCTACACTCTAAGCGTTTCCCAAAATTTCAATATTTCTGTTTTCCCCCTCCAACCCTCTATGTCCCCGGATAGGATTCTAATTGAAAATGGAGCATCTGAGACATAAGAACCATCTATATATCATAGTCATTAAGATCCGATCACCCATTCCTAAGATAAAGATGCCTCAATTTTCACTTTTTCCAAGAATTCCGGTGTCCCCCTACAACTCCCACCAATGTTACCGAATCTGGTGGGGATTTAGAATGAGATCTCTAAAGTACAAGATTCTTCTAAATATCAAATTTAATTAAGATCTGATCATCTGTTAGTAAGTTACAAATACCTCATTTTTTCTAATTTTTCAGAATCAACCCTCCCCCCAACTCCCCAAAAGAGAGCGGATCCTTTCCGCTTATGTCAATCACGTATCTAGGACTCGTGCTTATTTTTCCCACCAAGTTTCATCCCGATCCCTCCACTCTAAGCGTTTTCCAAGATTTTAGGTCCCCCCAACTCCCCCCAACGTCACCAGATCTGGTCAGGATTTCAAATAAGAGCTCTGAGACACGATATCCTTCCAAACATCAAATTTAATTAAGATCCGATCACTCCTTCGTAAATTAAAACTACCTCATTTTTCTAATTTTTCAAAATCAACCTTCCCCCCAACCTCCCCAAAGAGAGCAGATCTGTTTTGGTTGTGTCAATCACGTATCTAGGACTTGTGCTTATTTTTCACACCAAATTTCATCCTGATCCCTCAACTCTAAGCGTTTTCCAAGATTTAAGCCCCCCCCCAAATCCCCCCAATGTCACTGGATCCGGTTGGTATTTAAATAAGAGCTCTGAGACACGATATCCTTCCAAACATCAAATTTCATTAAGATCCGATCACCCGTTCGTAAGTTAAAAATACCTCATTTTTTTCTAGTTTTTCCGACTTAACCGTCCCCTCCCCCCAGAAGGTCGAACCGAAGAAACGATAATTTCTAATTTAATCTGGTCTGGTTTCTGATACATCTGCCAAAATCATCGTCCTAGCTTACCTGGAAGTGCCTAAAGTAGCAAAACCTGGACAAACAGACTGACAGACCAACAGACAGACAGACCAACCGACCGACAGAATTTGCGATCGCTATATGTCACCTGGTAGATAACAAGTGCCATAAAAATTGCTGCTGCAATGATAAACTGTACAGATCTTTTAAACTGTTAGATGTCATCATCTTTACGAGATGAAACCACAACATGGTGGGTCCGTATCATCACAAAGAGCCTACTATGAGCTACCAAATGAGCCTGCAATACTCTTTGAAAACGATTGTGTTAAGCTCAGTACTTATAAGACTTTCAAGGGAGATTCTAATGACGAACTTTATTTACAACATGATTTCTTTTTCAAACTATTGGGAGTTTTAGGCATTTTTTGCCAATGCATGCCCTATTTCAGAGTCGCTGGAGGAATATATTAATAAAAATATATTTTCCATTTTAAAAAGTAATAATATCAAATAAAGGTAATTAATATATAAAATCCCCTAGAATATTTCGCAATTATAGTGTCTTATCGTAAAACCTTCTACTCGTACTAGCTCTATCACTGATTAGCTACCCATGATTGTTTAAGATTTGTTACTATTTCAAAAAATATATTTGTTAGGATTTTTGCCGTTGTTCTTATTTTTTGCGTATAAATTATTGTGTGCATCACTTCCTCTATCACAAGATTGTATATAAGCTTACCTTGTTTATATTCAAACTATGAAAAGATCTCAAGTTCAAAACTTATATTATCATTCAATCCTACACATATACAAAATCAACCAAATCGCCTTGTAGGCCTTACACATTGCCCTGAAAATATTCTTATCTCTCCTTGTGGACAAGATAATTCTGGAGCAGTGAATGCAGCTTTTAATGCTATTGAATGACACACAGGCTCAAATGTCTTTTCATCAAAATACACACCTAACCCATCACAAGTATCTTCAGAGTCAAGATCAATACATCCAAATTTATGTTCAATATGATCCTCACTAAAAAGCTTATTTAGATTCACATATACCTCGTTTTCCTTACATATATTGGTTGTACATTCAGCATAGGCAAAAAACTGACCGAAAAGATTTTCAAAAATGACGGGGGAAAGATATTCGTTTTCTTTGCATGGTCCTCTTCTATACATTTTGTAGCAGTTTTGATCGCTCCATTTGGTGAATTCTGACTTGCAATCACAAACTGTATCACCATAGACTGTATACTTGAGCCCTTGCCCTTCCGGACACTTCAACACATCTATATTGCGTCTAGCCTTTAGTTTGCATTCTTCTGCTTCTTCATCAAGAATGGAGCATAGTCTTCTTTTGCAAATGCCGTAACCTAAAGATGCAATATAAAATCAGTTGCTCAGGAAATTATTTTACAAAGCCTACAAAATAGAATGCTTTGTAAAAAGGTAATTTTGAGGGAACTAAGGTAAGTAAGAAACATTTTATTTTGGTTGGTATGGGCGGGACATCATTCGTTGCTAGTCTGTGGCTTCTGCTACAACCATGATGAAAAAGATCGCATTATAGTAAACCAATTTTTCTATTTTGGTTAGAACTGTACTATCTCTTATATGAGGTGGTGGGGCTACCCTCATCTCGAAATCTATACACTTGGAAAATAAAAAAAAACATAATCTTTCTCTTTCTTTCAAAACTGAACAAAAAGTTGAATAGTTTTTCAACATCGGGAAAGGATAAAACGGACCCTATACTAGGTAGTGGTGTCTACAGTGTCCCGTGTTTATGTGGAAAATTTTACATTGGCAGGACCCATCAACAACTAGGGGAAGAGGAAATTGAGGTAAAAAAACATATAAATAGAAATTTGGCTATAAATAGAGACACAGGAGATATTTTCTTAAGCCCAATTTATAACAACTTAATATTAAAATACTAAATGAATATTTTCGCCCAGTCTAATTTAAGACAGCCTGTCCGCATATCTAATGAAAACCAAATTTCAGACAGGCAAAATCTGTTGCAAGGCAAAGGATACTTATTCAATCTAATTGATAACTTCTCTTTCATTGATTTCAAGTTGATTTTTGTTGTTTGATTCAGTGTCTTTTCTAATCTCGTAGAGTTCACTTAAAAAGGTTAGATTTTATTGTTGTTTTTTCTTTGTTTTTTTCCTCTTTCTTATTTTTTGAGCACTGAGGACGACTTGAAGGAGGTCCTTGTCGAAATTAAATTAAAAAACAACTAGTTTTTTTAACTGAAAGTAAGGAGCGACATTAAAACTTAAAACGAACAGAAATTACTCCGTATATGAAATGGGTTGTCCCCGCCGCAATCCCTCACTCTTTACGCTAAAGTTTTTAATTGTTTTAAAAAGTAGAACTATGGCAAAGAGTCAAACTTTAGCGTAAACAGCGAGATATTGTGGAGGGGACAACCCATTTCATATACGGAGTAATTTCTGTTCGTTTTAAGTTTTAATGTCGCTCCTTACTTTCAGTTAATAAAACTAGTGACTTTTTATTTAATTTCTGAACGTTTTTGAATTAATGCATGTTTGATTTTGGCTCTCCGCACATAAATTACTACTACTACTACTACTAATAACTCACTGCAGCACCAAGCCGCCTGAGGCCAACACAGCTACGCACGCTCCTCCTCCAACCTAATCTATTTAAAGCCTCCCTCTTTACACCCTCCCAGGAAGTTCCCATTTCCTTTAAATCCTTATGTATGACATCCTCCCAACCCAGACAAGGACGACCTGCTTTCCGTGTAGCCCCAGACGGTTGGCCAAAAAGGACAATCTTCGGTAATCTGTCATCCTTCATCCGTAGAACGTGGCCTAGCCATCTCAACCTTTCTTTCATTATAGCCCCAGAAAGCGGGATTGAACCACACTTTTCGTACAACCTACTGTTTGAAATACGGTCAGTCAGCCGGGTACCCAGAACAATCCGTTGGCAATTTCTCTGGAAAACATCTAGTAAATTTTCATCTGCTTTTCGGAGTGTCCATGCTTCAGAGCCATATTTGACCACTGTCATCACTGTAGCTTCCAATATTCTAATCTTGGTTTGTAGGCTTATCTTTCTATTCTTCCAAACTTTTTTTAACTGTGAAAAAACACCCTGAGCTTTAGCTATTCTACTTTTAACATCTTCACTGCTCCCACCATCTTTACTAATAATACTACCAAGGTAACTGAAGCTCCCAACCTGATCAATCTTTTCGTTACCTAAGGTCACCTGCTCATCTTCACTTATTCCTAACCTTAGTGACTTAGTCTTCTTAACATTAATTTTCAAGCCTATTTTAGCACCCTGAACTCGTAAAACCTCTAAAAATTCATTCATTTTGCTCACACTTTCATCTAATATGCTTAAATCATCAGCATAATCTAAGTCCAGGAGCGTTCTTCCTCCCCATTTGATTCCATGGTCTCCAATTGCCTTTCCTGTGCTCCTTAAGACGAAGTCCATCAAAATGATCCATATAAGGGGGGATAGAACACAACCCTGCTTAACTCCTGATTTAATACAAAACCAGTTGCTAACCTCATTTCCTACCTTAACCGCAGCAGTATTATTCTCGTACATAGCGCAAATCACTTTAATGTATTTTTCTGGTATACCATATAACGATAAGACCTTTGTTAACGCTGTTCTATCAACAGAATCGAAAGCTTGCTCATAATCGATAAAACTAAGGACCAATATATTCTTATATTTTTATTATGTATGTCCCCTCGTTAATACCTCGCTTTTTACACTAAATCTTAAATTTTGTCCAAATTCTTTAAGAATAACCCCTGAATCAGAAAGGCCGTAGAATAAACAGTTTAAATTACGACAAATACATTAGCATGTATTTAAACCTGTTAATATTTATTTTTTCATTGTTTTTTTAGTAATGCTAGAAAATTCCGCGCCCTTTTCATTGAATTTCTCTTCCCCCATGACATATCCCTCCAAGAAAAGATCCTCCCACATAGCCCCCTCCCCTCAACACCACTCCAAACCAAAAAAATCCCCTGAAAACGTCTGTACGCTTCCCAATAACCATTACTGTATGTAAAGACTGGTCAAAGTTTGTAACTTGCAGCCTCTCCCCTAGGGACTGTTGGGGGTAAGTCATCCCCAAAGACATACTCATTATGGTTTCCGACTATGCGGAGCGAAATGGCTATGTCAAAATTTTGATCCGTTGACTTTGGGAAAAAATGAACGTGGGAGGGGGCCTAGGTGCCCACCAATTTTTTTGGTCACTTAAAAAGGGCACTAGAGCTTTTCATTTCCGTTAGAAAGAGCCCTCTTGCGACATTCTAGGACCACTTGTAAGATACGATGACCCCTGGGAAAAAAAAACAAAAAAAAAACAAACAAACAAACACGCACCCGTGATCTGTCTTCTGGCAAAAAATACGAAATTCCACATTTTTGTAGATTTGCTATAGATTTGCTAGAGCTTGAAATTTTCCTATAGGGTTCTCTGATACGATGAATCCGATGGTGTGATTTTCGTTAAGATTCTATGACTTTTAGGGGCTGTTTTCCCCAAGTTTTCAAAATAAGGCAAATTTTCTCAGGCTCGTAACTTTTGATGACAAAGACTAAATTTGATGAAACTTATATATTCAAAATCAGCACAAAAATCCGATTCTTTTGATGTATCTTGTAGCAATAAAATACCGTTTTTTAGAGTTCCGTTTACTATTGAGCCGGGTCGCTCCTTACTACATTTCGTTACCACGAACTGTTTGATATTTGCTTGATTTTCATTTTCCTATTTTGCTACTGGCTGAAAAAATCCTCGTTTTTCACCTATTTGATTTTTTTCTTTTCATTTATTATTTCCTTTTTTGTTTTCATACGGTATAACATATTGTCTTTTGCCAAGTTGAACATCCCTCTCATCAAGTCCTGGCAGTTTCCATTTAATACAATTAGCTGTTGCTATGATATTGCCGACATATCCTTTTGATAACCTGTATATTCAAATAATTCTTAAAATTTTCATCTAAATGCTCTTAGCCTTATAAGTAGTTGCAATAGAAGTAGTAAGTGGAGTAGTAGTAGTAGTAGTAATAGTAGTAATAAATATACTAGTCGTAGTCGTATTATTAATTGCTTGCATGTATTGCCTTTTTGTCAATTGATCTCCCCTCTTCAAGCATTCTCTGAAAGCCCCAACTTAATACCCAAATCCATTCTTGAGACGCTGGTTTTGACAATCTGCCTGCGCACGGTATCGTTTGATTTATTTAAAATTTCGACTCAATATCATCTCAACTTTTCACCTTCATAGACGTAAACTAAATAGTACTAGTTTCCATAGCAGTGATAGAGGTAGAAGATGTAGTAGCAATAGTAATGTTGTATGAGTAGTAGTACCAGCAGTAGTAGCAGCAGTTTATATATTCAGTAATTCCTGGGTTAAGCCCTTTTGGTGACCCACACGCACACAAAGTGTTTTGGTTTAGTCCCTAAGTCCCCTCAAAATTCTCTGAAAGGCTCACCTGAATGCCCTTTGTCTTTTTTGGAAATTAAAGTCAAACATGAGCACTTTTCACAATAACATAACATATTTAAACGATGAACAAATTTCCTAACTTACAGCCTTTGCCCTAAGGATTGTGGGAGGGTTGGCATCCGCAAAGGAAGAATTACTTGACTTTTCCACAATTCTGAACAAAATAACTGTCTCAAGACTAAGTCGGATAGGTTTTGGGAAATATCGAGTATGAGGGTGTGGGCTGGTTGCCCTCCTATCACTTTTGACACTTACAAGGGACAGTAGAGCTTCCAGTTTCCAATTAAATGAACCCCATCCAAGATTGTACGACAATCCGTTCCATAAAAACCTTATATAGCCCTGGAGCAAAAATTACAGCCCTTGCCACTGGGCTCCGGGAGATTTTGTCAACTCTGGAAGAATTGTTATGTATTCTTTTGACTATTTTGAACAAAATAGCTGTCTTCCATTGGAATAAAATAGGACGTTGGGGGAGGGGGCTCATTGCCTTCATTATTTTTTACTCTCTTAAAGGAACTTGAACTTTAAACTTCAAATCAAATGATTCTTCTTAAAATTATATACGACTAGCTCTTCCATAAAAACCTTATATGTCCCCGGGCTATATCCTAAAATCTTGCCCCCGGGCTCTGGGAGTTGTTTCAACCCTGAAGGTCTTGTTACATGATCTTTAAACTATTTTAAACAAAATGGCTATCTCAAAATTTCTACCGCTTGCATTTGGGGAAAACAGGACGTGGTTTGAAGGGGACAGAAGAGTTATCCTCCCATGAGTTTTGACTCTTAAAAGGTCACACGAACTTCTGATTTCCAATCAAATAAGTCCCCTCCGAAGTGACCACCCACCCCTTGCATAAAATGCTTACATGTTAGTAATGGGCAACTAGCCTAACTTACAGCCCTTGCCCTAGGTGTGTTGGGGGTTTCAATTCCATGAACATGGTTACTGAGCCTTTCAATCATGCTGAGGAAAATGATTATCTCAAAATTTGACTGGATGTGTTTGGGGAATGATGGATGTGGGGGGGCTGGTTGCCTTCCAATCACTTTTTACTCCTTAAAAGGCCACTAGAACTTTTAATTTCCAATGGAAAGAGCCCCTTTTGAAGTATTACGACAGCTTCTTTTATGCGAAGTGCCCTCGTCAGCAAAAAAAAAATATATATTGTGCCCACATCATTCTTTACTTAGGCAGCGCTATTGCCCTGCCCATGAGTGGTAGAAAATATCCGTATGACGTTTTTTCAGCTGCGCTTTCACAAGGAAACCATACATATGTTGAACTGAATTTATTACAGGTGCTCTAATAAAATACGGGCCTCCCTTTTTATTTTCCCACACACTCATTAGAAACACTATGTTATACTTTAAGACCGTTACCCCACTTGTAAATGACGTTTTGCATCTTCGTAAATACTAAATAAAATATATACAAAGGAATAAATGATGAAACTTTCAGTGTTATAAGTGCGAAAGCTCCTCTCTTATTGAGGGGATGATTTCTTATTTTGGATAATCACACTTCATTCCGAAAAGCTGCGAAAGCTAGGTTTTGATTCAAATTGTCCAGTTTGAGTAGGCGGTAGCCCTCCTTAAACTTAGAGTAACCCTTGATAGGTTTTTAAAAGCGAAATTCAATTAAAAAAATATTGCAATGAAGTTAAAAGCATCATTAATACTTTGAAAAATATTCCTTATAATGTGGGAATTGCCCCTCCTCAGCCTCTCACTCTTTATTCTTAAGTCTCAATTTTTCAAGAAAAACTGAACAACTATATCAGTCGTTTCATTGGAATAAGAAGTTTTTAAGGCATCATACTTTAGCGTAAATAGCAAGAGGCGGAGGTGGCAATCCCATATATATACGTAGTAATTTCTTTTTTTTTTCGAGTTTTAGTGTCACTGTTCTTTTTGTTTGAAAAAATTTGTTTTTTTTTAAATCTTTCTCAATTGCTAATCTAAGACTGAAAATTCTGTCGATGTTTACTCTCATTTACCTGAAGCCACACAGTTTCAAACAGTTCGTGGTAACGAACTGTAGTAAGGAGCGACCCGGCTCAATAGTAACCAAAACTCTAAAAAATGGAATTTTGATACCAATAGCTATATCAAAAGAATCGCATTTTAATGCTGGTTTTAAATATATAAGTTTCATCAAGTTTAGTCTTACCCATCAAAAGTTACGAGCCTGAGAAAATTTGCGTTATTTTAGAAAATAGGGGGAAACACCCCCTAAAAGTCATATAATCTTAACGAAAATCACACCATCAGATTCAGCGTATCAGAGAACCCTATTGTAGAAGTTTTGAGCTCCTATCTACAAAAATGTGGAATTTTGCATTTTTTGCCAGAAGGCAGATCACGGATGCGTGTTTATTTGTTTTTTTGTTTTTTTGTTTTTTTTTTTTTTTTTTTTCCCAGGGGTGATCGTATCGACCCAGTTGTCCTAGAATGTTGCAAGAGGGCTCATTCTAACGGAAATGAAAAGTTCTAGTGCCCTTTTTAAGTGACCAAAAAAATTGGAGGGCACCTAGGCCCCCTCCCACGCTAATTATTTTCCCAAAGTCAACGGATCAAAATTTTGAGATAGCCATTTTATTCAGCGTAGTCGAAAAACCTTATAACTATATCTTTGGGGACGACTTACTCCCCCACAGTCCCCGTGGGAGGGGCAACAAGTTACAAACTTTGACCTGTGCTTACATACAGTAATGGTTATTGGGAAGTATACAGGCGTTTTCAGGAGGAATTTTTTGGTTGGGGGGAGGGGTTGAGAAGAGGGGGATATGCTGGGGGAACTTTTCATCGAGAATTTGTCATGGGAGAAGAAAACTTCCATGAAGGGAGAGCAGGATTTACTAGCATTATTTAAAAAAAAAAATTAAAAAATAAATGTGAAAAAGCTTTTTCAGCTGGAAGTAAGGAACAGCAATAAAACTTAAAACAAACAGAAATTATTACCCATATGAGGGGCTCACCTCCTTATAATACCTAGCTCTTTACGCTAAAGTATTTTTAGTAATTTCAACTATTTATTCTACGGCGTTTGTGATTCAGGGGTCATTCTTAATGAATTGGGATAAAATTTAAGCTTTAGTGTAAAGAGCGAGGTGCTGACGATGGGGCGAATCCCCTCATATATGTAATAAAAACATGAGAATACAAAAGTTCTTTACGTAAGCTAATTTATAAGTTACGTAAATCTTTTACCAATAAAAGATTCGTAAAAAATTAAAAGTTCTAGTTGCCTTTTTAATTAACCAAAAAACCGGAGGGCAACTAAGCTTCGCCCCCGCTCTTTTTTTCTCAAAATCATTCGATCAAAATTATGAGAAAGCCATTTAGCCAAAAAAAAAAAAAATTATGTAAATTTCGTTTTGATTATTCCTCTGCGGAGAGCCAAAATCAAAACATGCATTGATTCAAAAACGTTCAGAAATTAAATAAAAAAAACGAGTTTTTTTAACTGAAAGTAAGGAGCGACATTAAAACTTAAAACGCACAGAAATTACTTCGTATATGAAAGAGGCTGCTTCCTCATCAACGCCCCGCTCTTTACGCTAAAGTTTTTTACTGTTTTAAAAAGAAGAATTGAGAGAAAGAGTCAAACTTTAGCGTAAAGAGCGAGGCGTTGATGAGGAAGCAGCCCCTTTTTATTTACGAAGTAAAAAATTATTATGCAAATTTCGTTTTAAATATTCTTGTGCGATGAGTCAAAATCAAAACATGCATTATTTCAAAAACGTTCAGAAACTAAATACTTTTTTCTTTAACTACAAGTAATGAGCGACGTTAAAACTTGAAACGAACATAAATTATTCCATATATGAAAGGGGTTGCCCACTCGTAAATATATTGCTCTTTACGCTAAAGTTTCTATTGTTTTAAGAAGTAGGCTTTTGACAAAGAGTCAAACCTTAGCTTAAAGAGCGGGACTTTGAAGGGGGGACAGCCCCTTTCATATACGGAATATTGATCAGAAATAATGAATTTGAAATAATTAACAAGAGGGGTTGCCCCCTTCTCAGTATATCATTATTTAAGCTAATGTTTGACTTTTTGTTCCAATTATTTAAGAATGAATTTTGGCACGCAAGGACCTTTTAATTAGGATAAGAAGCTTTTTAAAAATTCACAACATTTTAGCATAAATTGCGAGGTACCAAGGTGGGGTCAACCCACTCATATACGTAATAACAGCCAAAAGCAAATTCCGAGAGAAATTTTCGTTTCGGTTATAAAAAACCTATACTGGGTCCAGGAGGAAAAGAATGGTCAGTGGGAGGGAATATTTTTCCGTTGAGCTGCGAGCCGGATTTTACAGAATTAAAACAAACATCAGAAATTACATGATTTTTTTCCAATTTGTAAAGCAGAAAGCAAAAAGGGTCATATAAATTTAAAAGACACATAATTCATATCGTAAAAGCAGAAAATTATACCTTCATCAACATCGCAATCTTCTCACTAATGTTTCAATTTTATCCCGTTTCATTGATAACGACTCTCAAAACACAAGGGTCACTTAGTTAAAACATTACAAAGTTCTTTTAAACGACTAAATAGCAATTCATCGTGAAGAGAGAGGTGTTTAGAAGTGTTTGCTGGTGTCTAACAAGCTATAGAAGAGTGAAGTGTTTAGGAGAGGGGGAAACACCCTTCATATATCAGAAAAGGATAAAACTGTGCAACTTGCCCCTATTGTTTAAACGTACTATTCGTTTTTGAAATGGTGACAGAATTTATAGCTAAAGGTAGACCACTCAACATCGGATTGAAAGATCGTCGGTTCCAACACATTCTTTGATTTTAGTAGAAATAAAAAAAAAACAGTTATGATATTGAAGTTTAACATAAAATAATACAAAACAAATAAATAAATAACAGTTATATTTTATTCCTATTGTAGATGGCGACGGGGGAGTATTTAATTTTTTTACCGCAGCAGCAGTAACATTTCTTACAAAAAAATTGATTAGCTTATTATGCGCCTATATTATTTTCCTTTCAATCGGTTTCCAGGCTTTTAGAAGCTTTTCCTGTTGATCAACATTTGTGAACTGGTACTTTATGAGACTTGTCTTTGTTCTTAACTTATTTTACTTTGTTTAAAACTCAGTGTTTACAAAACATCAGTGTAGCCTACCCCACAAAACATCGGTGTTTTGTTACATTTTGTGAATATCTGTGTTTAGTGACATTTTGCTGACCCAATCCTGAACGACGCAGACAAATCTTTGACCAGTAAGCAATATTTTTTTGTATTTTAATCTTTGGGCTTAGTTTAAGATTTCCTGATTAGGATATCTCTAGGTCAGTCTATCAACAGGTGTGATTAGGCCTAGGCAAGGGCTTTGGAAGGGGGAGTTTCCCCAAAATAATGTGGAATAAAATTTATTAAATATCCCATGTATCTTGAATCTGGATATGGACCCCCCTTGGGCCCCCCCCCCCCCAATAAAAAGGCTTGACATTTACCACTTAGCCAAGGATTTTAAATTTGAAAAAAATAACCTGGAATCAAATGGTAGGCTAAATTTCTTTGATTCGAATCTAATTTGAGTATTGTAGCCTAAGTAACAAGGTGTAGACTAGGCTATTGTTTTAAAAGGTAAATGAGGTAAAAATTGTTTTCTCAAATTGTGTCCTTATCATATGCCCAAGTTCTAGGCTAATGCTATCTGTTCTTACAACAAATTAAAGCCAGGTAACAAGAAATTTAGATACAAATTTATAGCCTTAAGCTTAACCTGGTTTATTAAACTAGTTTGATGCAATTGGTGAGATAACAATAATGTTTAGAGATTGCTGAATTACCAAATCAAATGAAACAAATCTTGGTAGGCTAAGTATAGACTTCTTTTTAATACTGTTCAACAAATTAGCTGAACATATCACTTCATTTCTTATTTAGTTTTTGTTCTAACATGTAGATATCAAGTGTAGCTAACTGTATATATCTTTTTAATACTCTGTGACAACTTAGCCAAACATATCAATTCACTTCTTGTTTATTTTGGGGTTGAAATATATTCATCATTGTACTTGGAAATCCAATTTTAATACATTTATGGAACCTTCACAAGAATATATTTTTATTCTAAATGACACACAACAATTTTTCAAAGATTTAGGCTATAAATTGTTGAATGAATCAAGTGATGGCAATGGATTATACAACTTTTACACAGCACATCTACAAAGAAATAATAGCCTAAGTTTTAAACTAATGTTTTAACTGTTTCCTATAGCCTAGTCTACCTAAAAAATGGGAAAATTGTAGCATTTTTAAAGGGAGGCCTAAAAAAGGCTTAAAATTGAATCCCCAAGTAAATTTATTACTTTGTACCAGAAGAGAAAAAAAAAAAAAATGGGAGATTTGTTTAGGCTAGTTCTCATTATAATTTACTTTTGTATTAGGAAAGACTTGGGACTATAGAAAAGGAGACATGTAGGAAAAAAGGCAATTCTTATTTCATAATATACACAAAACATTTACCCCAAAACCACTAATGTGCAGATATTTATCCCAAACTATATTCCATGTGTCACTCTTGTTTTAAGTGTGCACTCATAAATAGAATGAGTACAGAAACAAAAACATAAATAAAATTGGCTAGCCTATGTATATTTTTAATAAAGGGGAGGGGGTTGTGCATAGTAGAAGTTCCTTCAAAATGTGTTAATTTCAATTTTTCTAGATAGGCTAGGCACATAAATAAATGTAGACCAACATAAATTTTTTTTAACCAAAGGTTCCTATCCATCCATTAGGGAGGGAAATAAGAAAAATTAGAGATGTGAAGCATTTTCTTGAAAACACTTGGATGGTCAATTATGGATATTAATCTTTGATTATTGTCTCATTTGGTCCAAAATGAGAATAATGCTGCAATATTACTATTATAATTTTATCACCACAAGCCTATTATAACTGCTCAAGCATTCTATTACCATAACATAAGATGGTTTTAGCAATTCTTATTTAATCAAAAAAATATTTTTTTCATTTTTTGGGATATCTGCTGTATATCTACAACAGATGATATCTGCTGTAGGCCAAGAATAGCCTACATGGGATTTTTGGCTATATAAAAGTTGAAATATTTTATTTGATTTGGTGTACATTACAAGCTAAATTTCTTGCTTTTGATAAACTTTTTTACTTTAAAATTATAATGCTGTTTTGGTACAGCTTACCTGGGACATTTTTGTTTTATATAGCCTTGAATGTTTAGATTTTTTGTAGGGGTGGAGGGTGGTAGGATAAATGATGGGCTGTTAACCAGGGATATGAACAAGCTTCTCAAAATATGATTTGACTGTCAATGAAAATGTCTTGACTTGCTTTATGCACCAATGTTTGGAAATGATAAGTTTACAATTAGTGGTATTGACTATTTAACTGTATAATCCTATTGACTGTTGAGACAACAGTTTTTACTTCATAGTATCAAGAAAATTTTTTTTAAGGTGCTTCCACTGTGCATCAATAACATATTAAGAAGATTCAATTCTTCATTTTTCTTTAAGGGAGAGTGTACTCATCACTTATTTTAGTGCCAATTTTATAGTTATAGTTTTTGAATTGTCAGCTTATATTCAAGCTTTTTGTAGTATGCAACTTTATTGCTTAAAGTTGCTTGGTGTTTAGTGTGTGGGGATATATATTGAAAATAGTTTAAACTTTTCTAGGTTGCTATTCTTGTTGAAGCTTACCACAATTTTGAAGTCAGCAGAGCTTTTTTGGAACCAGGATCATTTTTGAAAGGTGCCAATATGCTTACGATCTTTTCTAACTTGTACTTTTGTGTATTTGTTCTTAGCATAAACTCATGTCATCCAGTTAAGTAGTTACAAATTAATTATTTCATTAATACTAATTTCTTGATATAACTATTGGTATGGTAATTGACTATCAGATAATTTCATATAATAACAAAAGATTATTTACACCACAACTGTCCATTCTGTTCTAAAGTTCCTTCGAATGATCTGATAATTTGAATGATTTCCAGAATTCTATTTCTCAAAATATATATCTTCCATACATTTTTATGCTTCTTCAAAACATATGTTAAATACCTTTAGTCCCACTATTTATTGAGTTGTGCTATTCTTGACCAATCTTTTACTATGTTATAATGTAATCTTCAGAGCATCTACCAAGTCAGGGTTGAATATTTTGAAACCAGTTATTGTAATCAAACAATCCACATATAATGAAATAATATATCACCAACATTGTAAAAACAACATAAAGAAAAACAACCATAGGCACATAGAAAGTTAGACAAATGAAAGTAGATTTGCATTGTCAACATAATGAAATTTTTTTATTAGCCTAATTCTTGATAAAATATTTTTGCCTTATACATCCTTTTTGGCTTAAGGAATAAATGTCTACTTTGTAATTTAAATTTGAGCACAAGACTACCTAAAATTTTCATTAAAGATTGTTCTATTTCTTTTTCAAATGTAGGAAGTATTTTCATCAAAAAGGGAATTGAAATCATTCTGTTTTATAATTTGTACCAGCATTCCTAGAACACTAAACCTATACCTTTCCCCCTGAAGATTTTTGGGGTTGCAAAAGATTAGACATGGGGTTTAGGAACCACTCAAAGCTTTATATACAAGTAAAACTTCTTTTATTGCTAGTTTTTCTTTGGATTATAGTCTAGAGATGCTTATATTCAGACGTTTACCTGGTATTTAAGGAGTTTACATTTTTTTACAAAGTATATTTTTTGGCCTTTTCTACTGTAGAAGGTGAATCACTGTCAGCCTTTAGCCAAGCTATTGGTTATTATTACATAGTATTCGATAAAACTATAAAAGAAAATAGGGCTTTGTTAGTACAATGGGATATTATAAACCAAAACATTCAGATTTTTTAATTCTTATAAGACTAAAAATTTCATGTACATCACATTTGAGTAGCATCATATATGAATTGTCAGCACACCTTTGGGTACACTGACAGCTCAATTATTTTTAACACTACAAAATGTTGTGTTCAGATAAAACTGTTGTAAGACAATAGTTTTAGTTTCTTTTCTGTTTTTATTTTAAATTTTTTCTTTGGCAAGTATACTGTTTAAGATTTTATGTTGTGTGGATACTTTTTTTTTATTTTCTTAGGTCTCCTTATGTTACCTTTCTTGGGGGAATTCTCTTTTCTAATTTATGTACAAACCTTTCTCTTTGTTTTATATTATTCTAATAATGCTAATTCTCTTTCATTTCTTTTTTCAAATGCTGCATCTTAAGTGATATTGACAGTTTTTAGTCCTAGATTTGGATAATCTTACTAATCATTTTCCACATTTGCAGCTTTTTAGGGACTTTTTAAGGCTTTTTAGGTTACAATATTGTGAGAAAGAAGACACTTTCTTTTAGTCAACAGGGAATTAGACAGCAATTGCAATGGTATCACAAGAACGAAAGAAGAAACTTAGGGAGAAGGAAAGGTATGACAGTCGAGCTAAACAGGTTGCTGGCAAAAGGAAGGAGTACTATGAGAAAAACAAGGATGTTCTCAAATTGAGTGCCAAAATCAGATTTAAGCAGGATGAGAAAGCAGCTGCTCTAAATAAACGTCGAGTTTTAAAACGATATAACAATGACGAGGAGTATCGTCACAATTGCATCAATTCATCATCAGAGCATGTGAAAGACAAATACGGAAATGATGAGGCTTATCGCCTGAGGACCATCAAGTCAGCATCAGAACGTGTAAAGGATAGATACAAAAATGATGAGACCTATCGCTTGAGGTCTATCAAGTCTGCATCAATGAAGAGAAACATCAAATACAGAGATAATGAAGAGTATCGTCAGAATTGTGTCAAGTCAGCATCAGAACGTGTAAAGGATAGATACAAAAATGATGAGACCTATCGCTTGAGGTCTATCAAGTCTGCATCAATGAAGAGAAACATCAAATACAGAGATAATGAAGAGTATCGTCAGAATTATGTCAAGTCAGCCTCAGAACGTGTAAAGGATAGATACAAAAATGATGAGACCTATCGCTTGAGGTCTATCAAGTCTGCATCAATCCGGAGAAACATCAAATATAGACAAAATGAAGAGTTTCGTCGAAATTACATCAATTCAGTCTCTTGGAAACAAAGAACCAAATACAGGAATGATCAAATGTATCAAAGAAATCACATTGATAAGGTTACTGCTTACAATATGTTGAAAAGATACAGAGGAATTGATTTTTCACTCAAGGAACAGAGGAGAAAAAGATCAAACAAAGTCATCAAATTCTATAAGAATTTTTACAGAAGCCGGAGGTTGACGAAAAAACATGAGGAAACATCCTCATATCACTCAACTCTGCCTGAACTCGCAATGAGATGTACACCAAAAAAAAGGAAAATTTATCCTTCAAAAAAGGTAAAGAAAAGTCAGAGCCAAGCACAAACCAGTGCCAAGTCTTTGAATATGTCC
>NC_088872.1:22347935-22388283 GCF_032884065.1 Artemia franciscana | reverse complement strand
GTTACACCTGTACTCCTATAATTAACCCTGTTAAAACCAGAATTGCTAAGAAAAATATATACATAGGTTTATAAGAAGCACTGTTGCCATTCGTTATACAGCCCAGTAAAAAGTGAGCGTAAAATTTAGTTTCTTCCAAAATTTTGTCTCAAAACTAATGCAAACCTATAAATTCAAGCATCTACAGAAACACATCATTTTGTTTTTTTCAACTAACTTTATAGTCCTTTTAGAGTACTAAATAGCACCTCTGTGGTACCAAATGGCTTCTGTTTAGTTTTTACCACCTTTTTCACTTAATTTTCGAAAAAGGGCTCCAACTTTGCCCCTCCAAGTTTGGATTTTGACGAAATTACGCCACTGTAGAAAACCAAAAGAAATGGGAAAAAAGTCCTATTATAAGGACTCGAGCTAGAAGGATAGTAGAAACAAAGTAGTACGAGGAAAGTTGAATTCCAATATGGTGGTATCTTTTGATTTTTCAAGGGCAGAATACCAATCGCCTTAAGCAGTAATAGTGTGTATTGATTTGAGTTAGCTTTGTTCAGATTTCTTGTGCAATGCTTTGCCTTTTACTTTTTAGCCTAAATAAATTACGTGGCTATGCTGTAAGGATAATAAATCCAGAAATAATTACTTTCTAAGACGAAACAAAAGAGAACTAAATGTAGCTTGGACTTGGCTCGCTTTTACAACATCTAAGGGCTTAAGAAATAAATACAGGAATTGTTTCCATCCAATCTTGTACAGGCCCATTGTCCCATCAATCACAAAGTCTTCTCCCTCTGATGACAAAATAGATTTCTATAAAATTTAGGACGGTTCTGCAGGAAAAGCCTGCTAAAGAATCAATAGAATACCCAAATGAAAGGATTTGCCCCGGTAAGATCTCAAAACTGCCTCATTTTAGAGGAACCCCTAAACTGGAATGGAAATACGGTTACTAAACGAGGGAGGAATGAGGGCCCTAAGATAATATAGACTCAAGAGCACCTAGGACTTGGCATGCTATTGCACCAAACCAAGAGTGCCTTCGAGCATCCCTTACCCGCTTAAAAGTAGCTTCCCTTAGATGTAATCTGCAAAAGATAACAACAAACATTTAGCCAGCCACATTTAGCCAAACATTTAGCCAGTCAAATTTACCCAAACATTTAGCCGCATCACATGATTTTTGGGCCAAAATCCGGCCCAAAAATCATATGATGCGAAAACATATTCAAAAACATATTCAATGAATAGCAATTCATGGGCAATTTTAATGACATGCTACTAAAACTATATCCACAGAACATAACATAAATATTCAGTAATCAGGCCCAAAAATAATTGTAATGTAGCTCAATGGTCGATCAATTGCTTTAGCCAAAGGCCCCCCTATTAAAATATTCCAAGAAGCTTAGCGGTAGTGAAGGAATTCTTAGTCTAATATGTTGCCAATTCAATTGACTTGATGAAATGTATGGTGACCAAGAGCATTTCACTTTTTAAGACTAGCCTTTGTGACTTAATTTAAATTTTAGCAATTTGATTCGATTCCTAGTTCAATTTAAAAATCAGTATTTGATAATTACGGAGTATTTTCAAAAACAAAATGCATCAGGAATTCAATCAGTTTAGCCAATTTAATTTAATTATGGCGACTGGTCATTGATACCCAACCATTTGTTTTAATACAATACTAAGAATAAACGAAATGTGTTTATTTAAGAGATGTTCTAATTTAATTGGTTTAAACATTATCAATTTGCGTACATTTTCCTTTCTATTCTCAAAAATGTATGGGCAAGATCCGCGGGAACTCAGTCCCCTATAACCAAAAATAATGCTGTTGAGTTGCCCCCATTTGGGAATCACGAAGTGCCATGGAAAGGTCTCACCCTGGGAGCGCCTCCTTCATGATCAAGGCAACTTTCTAGCCAGGTAATATAACATTTTACTAATGTCTTTTGACATAAATCCAGTTGCTTTGAATGCCACTCAGAAACTCTAATTTATTAAACAAATTCAGCTTTACAATTCTTTTTTTACAGCTGTGAATCAAGTTTCTGAATTATTTTTGAAAATAGGAATGCCCCATTTCATTTTCATATGCACGCCTCTAGAAGGTTAAATGCAAGTTTACCTTTTGAGAAAAGAAAATCATGGGTTTCTCACTCTCTTATCAATTTGACTGAAAAGTCGAAATTTTAATTTCTGAGAAACCAGTGACCGTTCTACTGACTTTGCCAATTATTTTCTCTCTAACAGTCATAGGGGGGGCCTTAGTCATTACTACTATCAACACATCACCGCAGAACCAAGCCGCCTGAGGCCAAAAATGGTCGCTTCAGCCATTTTATCGAATATTGGTTCAATTTAAATTTCAGCAGTTTATAATTACGAACTATTTTTGATAAGGATGCATGGGGACTTGTATCCAGCTTGGGCACTTTAAATTAATTATGGTGTCCACCCATTGGCTTTTTCACCATTAATTTTTGTAAATTTTATACAGTGTTTTTTCGTTTTTTCATATGGAAAAAAAAGAAAGGATTTCCAATATATTCAAGGACTAAGTAACAAACAGCAGGGTCTCTCTTCACTTTGAATTAAATAAAACAAACAAGTTTTTTTTAACTGAATGTAAGGAGTGACTTTAAAACTTAAAACGAACAGAAATTACCCCGTATATGAAAGGGGCTGCTCCTTTTTCAACGCCTTGCTCTTTGCACTAAAGTTTGATTCTTTCTCTCAACTCTACTTTTAAAACAGTAAAACTTTAGCGTAAAGAGCAGGGCGTTGAAGAAGGAGTAGCCCCTGTCATATACGGGGTAATTTATGTTCGTTTTAAGTTTTAATGTCGCTCCTTACTTTCAGTTAAAAAAAGCATGTTTTTTAAATTTAATTTCTGAATGTTTTTTAGTTAATCCATGTTTTGATTTCGGCTCTCCGCAGAATAATTAAAGCGAAATTTGCATATTTATTTATTTGGCTAAATGGCTTCCCCATAGTTTTGATCGAATGATTTTGCTAAAATAGGAGGGGAAGGAGGCCCAGTTGCTCTCCAATTTTTCGGGTACTTTAAAAGGCAACTATAACTTTTAGTTTTTACGAACGTTTTCATTAGTAAAAGATATACGTAACTTACGAATTAGCTTACGTAACAAACTTCTATGTTCGTATGTCTTTATTACGTTTATGAGAAGGTTCGCCCACTCGTCAATAACTCTTTGCATTAAAGCTTAAATTTTGTTCCCTGAATCACAAAGGCTTTTGAATAAATAGTTGAAATTACTAAAAATCCATTAGCGTAAAGAGTGAGGTATTAGGAGGAGGTGAACCCCTTATATGCGTAATATTTTCTGTTCGTTTTAAGTTTTAATGCTACTCCATACTTTCAGTTGAAAAAAACTTTTTCATATTCATTTTCTTATTGTTTTTTTAAAATAATGCTAGAAAATGCGGCGCCCCCTTTATGGAAATCTTCTTCCCCCATGAATAACTCCTCGATGGAAAATTTCCACCACATAACCCCTTCTTCTCCCCCCCCCAACCAAAAAATTCCCCTGAAAACGTCTCTACATTTCCCAATAACCATTAATATATGCAAACACTGGTCAAAATTTGCAAATTGCAGCCCCTCCCACGGGGACTGTGGGGGAGTAAGTCGTCCCCAAAGGCATAGTTATAAGGATTTGAAACTATGTTGAATAAAATGGCTATATCAGAATTTTGATCCGACTACTCTGGGGAAAAGATGAGCGTGGGAAGGGGCCTAGGTGCCCTCCGATTTTCTTGGTCACTTAAAAAGGGCACTAGAACTTTTCATTTCCGTTCGAATGAGCCCTCTCTCAAAATTCTAGGACCACTGGATCGATACGATCACCCCTGGAAAAAAAAAAAACACGCATCGCAGTTTGATTCTTTCTCTCAACTCTACTTTTTAAAACAGTAAAAACTTTAGCGTAAAGAACAGGGCGTTGAAGAAGGAGCAGCCCCTTTCATATACGGGGTAAATTCTGTTCGTTTTAAGTTTTAATGTCGCTCCTTGCTTTCAGTTAGAAGAAACCTGTTTTTTATTTAATTTCTGAATGTTTTTTAGTTAATCCATGTTTTGATTTTGGCTCTCCGCAGAATAATTAAAGCGAAATTTGCATATTTATTTATTTGGCTAAATGGCTTTCCCATAGTTTTGATCGAATGATTTTGCTAAAATACGAGGAGAAGGAGGCCCAGTTGCTCTCCAATTTTTCGGGTACTTAAAAAGGCAACTAGAACTTTTAGTTTTTACGAACGTTTTCATTAGTAAAAGATATACGTAACTTACGAATTAGCTTACGTAACAAACTTCTATGTTCGTATTCAGCCACATAGCCCCTTCTTCTCCCCCCCCTCCCAACCAAAAAATTCCCTGGAAAACGTCTCTATATTTCCCAATAACCATTAATATATGCAAACACTGGTCAAAATTTGCAACTTGCAGCCCCTCCCACGGGGATTAAGGGGGAGTAAGTCGTCCTCAAAGGCATAGTTATAAGGTTTTTAGACTATGTTGAATAAAATGGCTATCTCAGAATTTTGATCCGACTACTCTGGGGAAAAGATGAGCGTGGGAGGGGGCCCAGGTGCCCTCCGATATTCTTGGTCACTTAAAAAGGGCACTAGAACTTTTCATTTCCGTTCGAATGAGCCCTCTCCCAAAATTCTAGGACCACTGGGTCAATACGATCACCCCTGGGTCAATACGATCACCCCTGGGAAAAAGAAAAAAAAACAAATAAACAAATAAACACGCATCCGTGATTTGTCTTCTGGCAAAAAATACAAAATTCCACATTTTTGTAGATGGGATCTTGGAACTTGTACAATAGGGTTCTCTGATAAGCTTAATCTGATGGTGTGGTTTTCATTAAGATTCTATGGCTTTTAGGGGGTGTTTCACCCTATTTTCTAAAATAGGGAGGATTTTCTCAGGCTCGTATCTTTTGATGGGTAAGACGAAACTTGATGAAACTTATATATTTAAAATCAGCGTTAAAATGCGACACTTTTGATATAACTATTGGTATCAAAATTCCATTTTTTAGAGTTTTGGTTACTATTGAGCCGGGTCGCTCCTTACTACAGTTCGTTACCACGAACTGTTTGAAAACGTATTATACACATTATTGATTAGGGTTCATGGACTTTGGTTTCCCCTCGAAAGGGGTGCGTCGATCCCGGAGGTACTGCAATACCGGGCCAACGCGTGAAGGGAGTGGAGCAAGCCCCGACATCCCTCCGGTTTCCAAAAATAATTCTGGGCCCCATGTAGGGGCCGTATCAAATATTAAGCTGATAAGAACAGATACTACACTTTGATCTTAGCCAAAAGGCCGAAAGTAAAGTAAGTTTATAGTTCTTTTAGAGTACTAAATAGTGCCTCTGTGGTACCAAATGGCTTCTTTTTAGTTTTTACTGCTATTTTCACTTTATTTTGGATAAAGGATTCCATCTTTGCTCCCCCATTCCCTTCAAGTTTGGATTTTGACGGAATTACACCGCTCTAGAAAAGCAAAAGAAATGAAAAAAAAGTACTATAAGATGGAGTCGACCTAGAAGGACTTAGTAGAAACAAAGTAGTAGGAGGAAAGTTGCATTCCAAGATGGTGGTATCTTTTGATTTTTCAAGAGCAGAAGATGAATTACTTTATGCAGTAATAGTGTGTATGGATTTCATGGGTAACTTTAATGACATACTACAAAAACTACATCCGCAGAAATTACCATAAATATACAGTAATCAGGCCCAAAAATAATTGTAATTTAGCTGAATGGTCGATCAATTGCTGTAGCCAAAGGCCCCCCTCTTAAAATATTCCAAGAAGCTTAGCGGTAGTGAAGGAATTCTTAGTCTGATATGTTGCCAATACAATAGACTTGATGAAATGTGCGGTGACCAAGGGCATTTCACTTTTTAAGACTAGCCTTTGTGACTTAATTTAAATTTTAGCAATTGGATTCGATTCCTAGTTCAATTTAAAAATCAGTATTTGATAATTACGGAGTATTTTCAAAAACAAAATGCATCAGGAATTCAATCAGTTTAGGCAATTTAATTTAATTATGGCGACTGGTCATTGATACCCCATCATTTGCTTTAATACAAGACTAAGAAAAACAAAATGTGTTTATTTAAGAGATGTTTAAATTACTTGGTTTAAACATTATCAATTTGCATACTTTTTCTTTTCAATTTACAAAATTACAACATAGTACTGGCTCAAAGTAAGAAACCTATTCAATTTGTGGACAGGGGTCCGCGCGAACGCAGTCCTCCACTACCAAAAATTACGCTGTTGAGTTACCCCCATTTGGGATAATCACAGGGGTCAGTCAATAGGCCTCACCCTGGGAGCGCCTCCTTTATGAGTAAGGCAGCTCCCCAGCCAGGTAAGTACGAATTGTACTAACATTTTACTAATGTCTTTCGACATAAATCCGGTTGCTTTGATTGCCACTCAGAAACTCTAATTTATTAAACAGATGCAGCTTTACAAAACTTTTTTCACAGCAGTGTATCAAGTCTCTGAATTGTTTTTGAAAATAGGAATGCCCCATTTCATTTTCATATGCAAGCCGCTAGATCGTTTAAATGCAAGTTTACCTTTTTGAGAAAAGAAAATCAGGAGTTTCTCACTCTCTTATCAGTTTGACTGAAAAGTCGAAATTTTAATTTCTGTTCGGACACGAAAATGGTATGTGAAAATCTTCTGGTGGCTTATTGACACAGCAGTCTGCAATAGCTGGCTTCTTTTCAGATCAGACGTCAAAGCGCTGACTTTAAGGAGAGACAAATCGATGATCTTGAGAACCTTCAGGTCTGAAGCTGCTACAGGGTTGTATGCCTCGGCCCGTGTGATGCCCCGACTTAAACGTGGTAGACCATCCGCAGATTTCGAAGCAAGTCCCAGCCCCATTCGAAGTCGCAACCGAATCCAACCGGCAATATCTGCTCAAGCCGATGGACTTGATCACTGGCCAAAAAAGACTAACAAGCAGAGCCGCTGCAAAGAGTGCAAATCAGGATATACCACCTTTGAATGCGAAAAATGTGACCTTCCACTGGGCCTAACTGCCAAAAGCAAGTGTTTTAAATCCTTTCACACCAAGTGAAAGTGCCCCTTTTTTATATTTTTGAGAGGCTAATGTTGTATTTTTACAACGTGGTCTAAAATTGACAATTTTGAATAGATCATTCAAACAAAAGTTTTTTTCTCAATAGTCTGACCTAGAGATCACATTGGAAGCGTTGGAGATTTTTCCTGGTATTGGTTCGTATAGTGGCCTGTCAAGGGTTAAAACATACAACAATAGTGTAGACTAGTCTGCCTTTCGGCATTCAAAAATTTGTTAAGACTCATCAAGTGCCCCTCCCCACGGTAATCTTTAGTAAAAGGCGAAAGATCAACTCGATATGAGGAGAGGCCAGAGCTATGAAAATTGCTAAGGTTGACATGGGTATATAAAAATAAATCCTAGTAAATCCTCGTGGTTTTTTTTTTAACAAGGTTCGAAAGCAATAAGAAATTCAATGTTCAATCAAGTAAATACGGGCCAAAAAACCATATGATGCGAAAATATACTCAATGAACAGCAATTCATGGGCAACTTTAATGACATACTACTAAAATAGCGACGAAGACCATACTGCCTTTCCATAACAAACAAATACAACGTAGAAACAATAGGGAAAGTTTTTTCAAGACAATGGAAATTATTTATGTAGATATTTCGGCCCTATGTCCAAGGGCCGTCTTCAGCACAATACAATACTATATATATATATAAAAGAACTTACATCAAATTGTGTAGAACTTACATCAAAATGGAATAATTTCCATTGTCTTGAAAAAACTTTCCCTATTGTTTCTACGTTGTATTTGTTTGTTATGGAAAGGCAGTGTGGTCTTCGTCGCTATTTTCGTCTAGCTTATGGGGAGCAGTTGACCTATGATATCTTTTATTTTATTAGTCTAGGTAAAAAACATGCTAATATTATCAATCAACAAAAATTTTTAGAATCCTGTAGAAAGGAAAACCTTATTCCCAAGTCTTTAAGATATAAATTACATTTAAATACCCGAAAAGAAGCGCAATTTGCCCATACACTACAGTTAAAAACCCTAGTCCATATTATTAAGGACAAAAAACAGAAACGACATATTATTTCTTCAGAGAGAAAATCGTTGGAAACTTTTTTGCTGGAAAACCTGTCCACCGTTGATTTTGCTCAAGTTGTTAGATTAGAAAGGAATTTGTTTAGCCACGATTTTCGCTTGTCCAAGGAACGCCTCTATAAAAAATTAGAGGGCTTACGAAATGAATCTTCGATGAGAAACCGTATTTATTCTCCAAGATTCACTCCTGGGCCTGCTATCGTTAACCTCTCTTCTAAAACATTGGAACCCCAGGAAATCGAAACACTAGAAAAAGGTCCAAAATTTTCTTTTCTACCGAAACAGGTTCCTGTGGCAGATATAGTTTCCTCTCTAGAGTCCGCTTTGCATAAACACTATCCTTCTGTCTCTAACCCGGATGAAGTTAGATCTGGTCTAATAAATATCCTCTATAATAGCCAAAAAAAGTTTAAGCCTCCTACTAACTCCACACCGGAAAATCTGCATGACATAAAAATACTATCTAATCTCCGAAAAGATCCTTCTATTATAATAACTAAAGCAGACAAAAGCAATTCACTTGTTGTCATGAATACAACAGACTATGACAACAAAATTTTTTCGCATTTAAATGACACAATTACATATCAAACAATAACTCATGATCCTACTGATCAGTTCACTAATAATATTATAAATGAATTAAAGCAGCTAAAACAAAATGGTAAAATCACCCCACAACTATACAATAAATTTTTTCCCCGTGGTAGTTTCTGTCCTAAACTCTACGGTTTACCAAAAATACATAAACAGGGTATTCCCTTAAGACCTATTGTGGCTTGTACTAAAGCTCCCGCTGCCAATATTGGAAAATGGCTTTGTGCAGCTTTCAAACCTTTATTGTATTCTCAAAATTCCTATATTCATAACTCGGCAGATTTGATTAAAAAACTTAGCAACACAAGTATTTCAGAAAACACAATAGTTAGTAGTTTCGACATTGTTTCCATGTACACAAATATAGATGTAACTATTTCAGAGGAATTATTAAAAAACAAAATAGAAGAAAATTACCACTTGATCGAGACTTCAGCGACAGGAATTGATTGTGAAGTTTTAATGACTCTTGTTAAAATTTGTAATAAGTTTTCTATGTATTTTCAATTTCGCGATTCTTTTTATCAGCAAAAAAATGGATTACCCATGGGGGCACCTTTATCCGGGCTACTAGCAAATATTTACGTCGAGAATCTTGAGAATTGGGCATTGAATTCTTATTTTCTAAAACATGTCTATTGGGGTCGTTATATGGATGACGTAATTTCACTTTGGAATTATGGGGAAGCTGAACTTCGGGGCTTCTTAGATCATCTTAACACTTATGACCGAAATTTGCAGTTCACCCTTGAAGTTGAAATTGAAAATAAACTACCGTTTTTAGATGTATTAATTATTCGTAAAGCTGATGAACTGGATTTTACTATATATCGAAAGCCAACACAAAACAATAGATATCTTCACTTTAATTCAAATCACCCCCCACAAGTTAAAAGAGCAGTTGTAATTTCCCTCATTGATCGTGCCCTAAATATTTGCTCCCATTCATATATAAATGCAGAAATAAATTTTATCAGAGATATTCTTTTTGGTAATGGATACCCCATTCCTTTTGTAAATAAAATAATTAGCCGTAGAATAAAAAGACATTCTTGTAATATCGAAGAAGATACTTCACAATGTGAGGCTATTGATAAGCCCTCAAATATTGTCTATCTTCCGTATATCCCAAAGATTACAACAAAATTAAAAAATATTTGCACAAAAAATAATCTGTACGTAGTTTTTACTAATAATTTTAAAATCATCAATTTCTTAAATTCGGGTAAAGATAAGACCCCAGTTACTCGCCAAAGAGGGGTCTATCAAATACCCTGTGATTGCGGAAAATACTATGTCGGCAGGACCCATCAGAATCTAGACAAAAGGTTACATCAGCATAAAAATGACATAGACAAGGCCTTAATTTCAAATGGTTCCAACAATTCCTTTGATTCTGCTCTAGGTTGGCATATTTTTAATAATCCGTCCCACATGATACTTTTTGAAAACTCTTCACTCATTAGTAATGATTTGGGAATAAAACAGGTGGTTCGAGAATCAATTGAAATTAATCTCAAAATCAATAAAAATATTTCTTTGAACAGGGACTTGGGGGAATACTCACTAAATTCTTTATACTCAAATTTAATTAAAAATGATCTAACAAAATATTTTACTAAACCAATTTATAATAGTACTGAACCAACTACGAAAAGGCCTTTGAGACAGGCTGCTAAACAAGCAAGATTAGCTTTAAGAAATTGCATCTAATCATTTTATTCTCTTTAGTTTGAATGAGTTTATATTTCTTCATTTCATTCTTTTCGCCAGTCCTGGTTGAACTTCGCTGAAGTAAGGATGCTAGGGCTATATTTTTAAAAAAAAATTGTTTTAATAAGTGTTTTTATATTCAGTTTTAATTCTCACAATTTGATGTAAGTTCTTTTATATATATATATAGTATTGTATTGTGCTGAAGACGGCCCTTGGACATAGGGCCGAAATATCTACATAAATAATTTCCATTGTCTTGAAAAAACTTTCCCTATTGTTTCTACGTTGTATTTGTTTGTTATGGAAAGGCAGTGTGGTCTTCGTCGCTATTTTAGTAGTATGTCATTAAAGTTGCCCATGAATTGCTGTTCATTGAGTATATTTTCGCATCATATGGTTTTTTGGCCCGTATTTACTTGATTGAACATTGAATTTCTTATTGCTTTCGAACCTTGTTAAAAAAAAAACCACGAGGATTTACTAGGATTTATTTTTATATACCCATGTCAACCTTAGCAATTTTCATAGCTCTGGCCTCTCCTCATATCGAGTTGATCTTTCGCCTTTTACTAAAGATTACCGTGGGGAGGGGCACTTGATGAGTCTTAACAAATTTTTGAATGCCGAAAGGCAGACTAGTCTACACTATTGTTGTATGTTTTAACCCTTGACAGGCCACTATACGAACCAATACCAGGAAAAATCTCCAACGCTTCCAATGTGATCTCTAGGTCAGACTATTGAGAAAAAAACTTTTGTTTGAATGATCTATTCAAAATTGTCAATTTTAGACCACGTTGTAAAAATACAACATTAGCCTCTCAAAAATATAAAAAAGGGGCACTTTCACTTGGTGTGAAAGGATTTAAAACACTTGCTTTTGGCAGTAAGGCCCAGTGGAAGGTCACATTTTTCGCATTCAAAGGTGGTATATCCTGATTTGCACTCTTTGCAGCGGCTCTGCTTGTTAGTCTTTTTTGGCCAGTGATCAAGTCCATCGGCTTGAGCAGATATTGCCGGTTGGATTCGGTTGCAACTTCGAATGGGGCTGGGACTTGCTTCGAAATCTGCGGATGGTCTACCACGTTTAAGTCGGGGCATCACACGGGCCGAGGCATACAACCCTGTAGCAGCTTCAGACCTGAAGGTTCTCAAGATCATCGATTTGTCTCTCCTTAAAGTCAGCGCTTTGACGTCTGATCTGAAAAGAAGCCAGCTATTGCAGACTGCTGTGTCAATAAGCCACCAGAAGATTTTCACATACCATTTTCGTGTCCGAACAGACAAACTGATAAGAGAGTGAGAAACTCCTGATTTTCTTTTCTCAAAAAGGTAAACTTGCATTTAAACGATCTAGCGGCTTGCATATGAAAATGAAATGGGGCATTCCTATTTTCAAAAACAATTCAGAGACTTGATACACTGCTGTGAAAAAAGTTTTGTAAAGCTGCATCTGTTTAATAAATTAGAGTTTCTGAGTGGCAATCAAAGCAACCGGATTTATGTCGAAAGACATTAGTAAAATGTTAGTACAATTCGTACTTACCTGGCTGGGGAGCTGCCTTACTCATAAAGGAGGCGCTCCCAGGGTGAGGCCTATTGACTGACCCCTGTGATTATCCCAAATGGGGGTAACTCAACAGCGTAATTTTTGGTAGTGGAGGACTGCGTTCGCGCGGACCCCTGTCCACAAATTGAATAGGTTTCTTACTTTGAGCCAGTACTATGTTGTAATTTTGTAAATTGAAAAGAAAAAGTATGCAAATTGATAATGTTTAAACCAAGTAATTTAAACATCTCTTAAATAAACACATTTTGTTTTTCTTAGTCTTGTATTAAAGCAAATGATGGGGTATCAATGACCAGTCGCCATAATTAAATTAAATTGCCTAAACTGATTGAATTCCTGATGCATTTTGTTTTTGAAAATACTCCGTAATTATCAAATACTGATTTTTAAATTGAACTAGGAATCGAATCCAATTGCTAAAATTTAAATTAAGTCACAAAGGCTAGTCTTAAAAAGTGAAATGCCCTTGGTCACCGCACATTTCATCAAGTCTATTGTATTGGCAACATATCAGACTAAGAATTCCTTCACTACCGCTAAGCTTCTTGGAATATTTTAAGAGGGGGGCCTTTGGCTACAGCAATTGATCGACCATTCAGCTAAATTACAATTATTTTTGGGCCTGATTACTGTATATTTATGGTAATTTCTGCGGATGTAGTTTTTGTAGTATGTCATTAAAGTTACCCATGAAATCCATACACACTATTACTGCATAAAGTAATTCATCTTCTGCTCTTGAAAAATCAAAAGATACCACCATCTTGGAATGCAACTTTCCCCGTACTACTTTGTTTCTACTAAGTCCTTCTAGGTCGACTCCATCTTATAGTACTTTTTTTTCATTTCTTTTGCTTTTCTAGAGCGGTGTAATTCCGTCAAAATCCAAACTTGAAGGGAATGGGGGAGCAAAGATGGAATCCTTTATCCAAAATAAAGTGAAAATAGCAGTAAAAACTAAAAAGAAGCCATTTGGTACCACAGAGGCACTATTTAGTACTCTAAAAGAACTATAAACTTACTTTACTTTCGGCCTTTTGGCTAAGATCAAAGTGTAGTATCTGTTCTTATCAGCTTAATATTTGATACGGCCCCTACATGGGGCCCAGAATTATTTTTGGAAACCGGAGGGATGTCGGGGCTTGCTCCACTCCCTTCACGCGTTGGCCCGGTATTGCAGTACCTCCGGGATCGACGCACCCCTTTCGAGGGGAAACCAAAGTCCATGAACCCTAATCAATAATGTGTATAATACGTTTTCAAACAGTTCGTGGTAACGAACTGTAGTAAGGAGCGACCCGGCTCAATAGTAACCAAAACTCTAAAAAATGGAATTTTGATACCAATAGTTATATCAAAAGTGTCGCATTTTAACGCTGATTTTAAATACATAAGTTTCATCAAGTTTCGTCTTACCCATCAAAAGATACGAGCCTGAGAAAATCCTCCCTATTTTAGAAAATAGGGTGAAACACCCCCTAAAAGCCATAGAATCTTAATGAAAACCACACCATCAGATTAAGCTTATCAGAGAACCCTATTGTACAAGTTCCAAGATCCCATCTACAAAAATGTGGAATTTTGTATTTTTTGCCAGAAGACAAATCACGGATGCGTGTTTATTTGTTTATTTGTTTTTTTTTCTTTTTCCCAGGGGTGATCGTATTGACCCAGGGGTGATCGTATTGACCCAGTGGTCCTAGAATTTTGGGAGAGGGCTCATTCGAACGGAAATGAAAAGTTCTAGTGCCCTTTTTAAGTGACCAAGAATATCGGAGGGCACCTGGGCCCCCTCCCACGCTCATCTTTTCCCCAGAGTAGTCGGATCAAAATTCTGAGATAGCCATTTTATTCAACATAGTCTAAAAACCTTATAACTATGCCTTTGAGGACGACTTACTCCCCCTTAATCCCCGTGGGAGGGGCTGCAAGTTGCAAATTTTGACCAGTGTTTGCATATATTAATGGTTATTGGGAAATATAGAGACGTTTTCCAGGGAATTTTTTGGTTGGGAGGGGGGGGAGAAGAAGGGGCTATGTGGCTGAATACGAACATAGAAGTTTGTTACGTAAGCTAATTCGTAAGTTACGTATATCTTTTACTAATGAAAACGTTCGTAAAAACTAAAAGTTCTAGTTGCCTTTTTAAGTACCCGAAAAATTGGAGAGCAACTGGGCCTCCTTCTCCTCGTATTTTAGCAAAATCATTCGATCAAAACTATGGGAAAGCCATTTAGCCAAATAAATAAATATGCAAATTTCGCTTTAATTATTCTGCGGAGAGCCAAAATCAAAACATGGATTAACTAAAAAACATTCAGAAATTAAATAAAAAACAGGTTTCTTCTAACTGAAAGCAAGGAGCGACATTAAAACTTAAAACGAACAGAATTTACCCCGTATATGAAAGGGGCTGCTCCTTCTTCAACGCCCTGTTCTTTACGCTAAAGTTTTTACTGTTTTAAAAAGTAGAGTTGAGAGAAAGAATCAAACTGCGATGCGTGTTTTTTTTTTTTTCCAGGGGTGATCGTATCGATCCAGTGGTCCTAGAATTTTGAGAGAGGGCTCATTCGAACGGAAATGAAAAGTTCTAGTGCCCTTTTTAAGTGACCAAGAAAATCGGAGGGCACCTAGGCCCCTTCCCACGCTCATCTTTTCCCCAGAGTAGTCGGATCAAAATTCTGATATAGCCATTTTATTCAACATAGTTTCAAATCCTTATAACTATGCCTTTGGGGACGACTTACTCCCCCACAGTCCCCGTGGGAGGGGCTGCAATTTGCAAATTTTGACCAGTGTTTGCATATATTAATGGTTATTGGGAAATGTAGAGATCCTCTCTAGAGTCCGCTTTGCATAAACACTATCCTTCTGTCTCTAACCCGGATGAAGTTAGATCTGGTCTAATAAATATCCTCTATAATAGCCAAAAAAAGTTTAAGCCTCCTACTAATTCCACACCGGAAAATCTGCATGACATAAAAATACTATCTAATCTCCGAAAAGATCCTTCTATTATAATAACTAAAGCAGACAAAAGCAATTCACTTGTTGTCATGAATACAACAGACTATGACAACAAAATTTTTTCGCATTTAAATGACACAATTACATATCAAACAATAACTCATGATCCTACTGATCAGTTCACTAATAATATTATAAATGAATTAAAGCAGCTAAAACAAAATGGTAAAATCACCCCACAACTATACAATAAATTTTTTCCCCGTGGTAGTTTCTGTCCTAAACTCTACGGTTTACCAAAAATACATAAACAGGGTATTCCCTTAAGACCTATTGTGGCTTGTACTAAAGCTCCCGCTGCCAATATTGGAAAATGGCTTTGTGCAGCTTTCAAACCTTTATTGTATTCTCAAAATTCCTATATTCATAACTCGGCAGATTTGATTAAAAAACTTAGCAACACAAGTATTTCAGAAAACACAATAGTTAGTAGTTTCGACATTGTTTCCATGTACACAAATATAGATGTAACTATTTCAGAGGAATTATTAAAAAACAAAATAGAAGAAAATTACCACTTGATCGAGACTTCAGCGACAGGAATTGATTGTGAAGTTTTAATGACTCTTGTTAAAATTTGTAATAAGTTTTCTATGTATTTTCAATTTCGCGATTCTTTTTATCAGCAAAAAAATGGATTACCCATGGGGGCACCTTTATCCGGGCTACTAGCAAATATTTACGTCGAGAATCTTGAGAATTGGGCATTGAATTCTTATTTTCTAAAACATGTCTATTGGGGTCGTTATATGGATGACGTAATTTCACTTTGGAATTATGGGGAAGCTGAACTTCGGGGCTTCTTAGATCATCTTAACACTTATGACCGAAATTTGCAGTTCACCCTTGAAGTTGAAATTGAAAATAAACTACCGTTTTTAGATGTATTAATTATTCGTAAAGCTGATGAACTGGATTTTATTATATATCGAAAGCCAACACAAAACAATAGATATCTTCACTTTAATTCAAATCACCCCCCACAAGTTAAAAGAGCAGTTGTAATTTCCCTCATTGATCGTGCCCTAAATATTTGCTCCCATTCATATATAAATGCAGAAATAAATTTTATCAGAGATATTCTTTTTGGTAATGGATACCCCATTCCTTTTGTAAATAAAATAATTAGCCGTAGAATAAAAAGACATTCTTGTAATATCGAAGAAGATACTTCACAATGTGAGGCTATTGATAAGCCCTCAAATATTGTCTATCTTCCGTATATCCCAAAGATTACAACAAAATTAAAAAATATTTGCACAAAAAATAATCTGTACGTAGTTTTTACTAATAATTTTAAAATCATCAATTTCTTAAATTCGGGTAAAGATAAGACCCCAGTTACTCGCCAAAGAGGGGTCTATCAAATACCCTGTGATTGCGGAAAATACTATGTCGGCAGGACCCATCAGAATCTAGACAAAAGGTTACATCAGCATAAAAATGACATAGACAAGGCCTTAATTTCAAATGGTTCCAACAATTCCTTTGATTCTGCTCTAGGTTGGCATATTTTTAATAATCCGTCCCACATGATACTTTTTGAAAACTCTTCACTCATTAGTAATGATTTGGGAATAAAACAGGTGGTTCGAGAATCAATTGAAATTAATCTCAAAATCAATAAAAATATTTCTTTGAACAGGGACTTGGGGGAATACTCACTAAATTCTTTATACTCAAATTTAATTAAAAATGATCTAACAAAATATTTTACTAAACCAATTTATAATAGTACTGAACCAACTACGAAAAGGCCTTTGAGACAGGCTGCTAAACAAGCAAGATTAGCTTTAAGAAATTGCATCTAATCATTTTATTCTCTTTAGTTTGAATGAGTTTATATTTCTTCATTTCATTCTTTTCGCCAGTCCTGGTTGAACTTCGCTGAAGTAAGGATGCTAGGGCTATATTTTTTAAAAAAAATTGTTTTAATAAGTGTTTTTATATTCAGTTTTAATTCTCACAATTTGATGTAAGTTCTTTTATATATATATATAGTATTGTATTGTGCTGAAGACGGCCCTTGGACATAGGGCCGAAATATCTACATAAATAATTTCCATTGTCTTGAAAAAACTTTCCCTATTGTTTCTACGTTGTATTTGTTTACATACTACTAAAAATACATCCGCAGAAAATAGCATAAATATTTAGTAATCAGGCCCAAAAATAATTGTAATGTAGCTGAATGGTCGATCAATTGCTGTAGCCAAAGGCCCCCCTATTAAAATATTCCAAGAAGCTTAGCGGTAGTGAAGGAATTCTTAGTCTGATATGTTGCCAATGCAATTGACATGATGAAATGTGTGGTGACCAAGGGCATTTCACTTTTTAAGACTAGCCTTTGTGACTTAATTTAAATTTCATTAATTTGATTCGATTCCTAGTTCAATTTAAAAATCAGTATTTGATAATTACGGAGTGTTTTCAAAAACAAAATGCATCAGGAATTCAATCAGTTTAAGCAATTTAATTTAATTACGGCGACTGGTGATTGATACCTCATCATTTGATTTAATCCAATACAAAGAAAAACAAAATGTGTTTATTTAAGAGATGTTCTAATTTACTTGGTTTGAACATTATCAATTTGAATACATTTTCCTTTCAATTCAAAAAATTGCAACCTAGTGCTGGCACAAAGGAATTAACCTATTCAATGTGTGGACAGAGGTCCGCCCAAACGCAGTCCCCAACTACCAAAATATTCGCTGTTGAGTTACCCCAATTTAGGGTTATCACAGGGGTCAGCCAATCCGAAGAGCAATAGAAATACCTCACCCTGGGAGTGCCTCCTTCATGATAAAGGCAGCTTTTTAGCTAGGTAAATATGAATTCTTTAACATTTTAACATTTTACTAATGTCTTTTGACATAAATCCAGTTGCTTTGAATGCCACTCAGAAACTCTAATCTATTAAACAGATGCAGCTTTACAATACTTTTTTCACAGCAGTGAATCAAGTTTCTGAATTATTTTTGAAAATAGGAATACCCCATTTCATTTTCATAGGCACGCCTCTAGATCGTTTGAATGCAAGTTTACCTTTTTGAGAAAAGAAAATCAGGGGTTTCTCACTCTCTTACCAATTTGACTGAAAAGTCGAAACTTTAATTTCTGAGAACCCAGTGACCGTTCTACTGACTTTGCCAATTATTTTCTCTCTAACAATCATAGGGGGGGGGCTTTAGTAATTACTACTATCAACAACTCACCGCAGAACCAAACCGCCTGACGCCAAAAATGGTCGCTTTAGCCATTTTATCGAATATTGGTTCAATTTAAATTTCAGCAGTTTCTAATTACGAACTATTTTTGATAAAGATGCATGGGGGCTTGGATCCAGCTTGGGCACTTTAAATTAATTATGGTGTCCACCCATTGGCATTTTCACTATTAATTTTTGTAAATTTTATACAGTGTTTCTTCTTTTTTTCATATGGAAAAAAAAAGGATTTCCAATATATTCAAGGACTAAGTAACAAACGGCAGGGTCTCTCTCCACTTTGAATAACGTATTATACACATTATTGATTAGGGTTCATGGACTTTGGTTTCCCCTCGAAAGGGATGCGCCGATCCCAGAGGTACTGCAATACCGGGCCAACGCGTGAAGGGAGCGGAACAAGCCGCGAAATCCCTCCGTTTTCCAAAAATCAGTTTAATATTCTGGGCCCCATGCAGGGGCCGTATCAGATATTAAGCTGATAAAAACAGATACTACACGTTGATCTTAGCCAAAAGGCCGAGAAGCGATAACTCAACAAGGATTGTCAAAGCGATTATAAGAATACGAGCAACAGAGTTTGTCACAAAATTTATTTCGGTTGCAATTCCCAAATAACATTCAATTAACTTATCCCTTTGTCTTTAGATTTTTGTAAACAGTACGAAACGTTTCCCATTATATCAAAGTTTATCTCAAAATATTAATGGTAAACGGAAAATTGGACAAAATTGTCACTCAAAAAGCCAAAATCAAAAAAGATAACACCTTAAATCAGAGATATATTCTCTTGGCCCTTTAGCTGACAATGACCGGAACCAGCATTGATGAATAACATTAATTCACGGCAATTAAGGGGGTGGGGGACTGAGAAAAGTTTTTTTCGAAATCCAGAGAGAACAATTCTCTTGTTTTTTTACTTTCTTTTACAAGAATACCCCAAAAAACACCCTCATTTGCAATAAAAATTGTCAATCCACCAGTCGACACCACTGGTATTGATCAAAAGCGCCAATTCATGGAAACTGGGGTAGCCAATGAGTTAATCCCCGATATTTTTGTCCGACTCGTTAAAACGTAGCGCAATGCATTTAAACAAGTTTCTGATGGGTTTATTTTATTTATTTTTTTTATTTTTTGTATTGCTCCCTCAAAATAGATTTATAAACACAGCCCAAGGGAAAGGGGAGAGGGGGCGAAAGAGTATTCTCCAGATTCTAGGCAGGGGAATCTCTTTGTCTTTTCAATTTCTTTAACAAAAATACAAAGAAAAAAAAAACAAGCCCTTTTTCAATGATAATACCACGAAGAGATTTTTTTGAATTTAAGAGGAGGAATGCAGGAAAGACATCTTGTAGAGAAAATTTCCTTCCCTGAATTAAAGCCACTGGTTTTCCATATATGCTACATGGTAACAATGCAAGTTTTATTAAGACATTATTAAATTTGCTTCCAATACGGAAACAAAAGCTGAATTTTTAATCACCTAAGAAAGATACACAGACACGGAACAGTGAGACTTTAGCAGATATTTGATTGCTTACTTTATTGTATAAGTATTTGTCCTTTTCATTTGTCATTAACTTGCATAATTCTATAATTCCATCTTCTTAATAACTATGTAGCCCAGAAGACTGTCTTGAAGAATAAATGGCCTTCAAGTAAAATTCCAGTTTTATAGGAACATTTGATCAAAGCTTATTAAACAACTCTAAGGTTCGAAACCATAGAAAAGTAGGGGCGTAATTTGTTATGGAGCTGGAAGGTGCAACCACCCCTCCCAAACCTTGTTTTTCCCCTACCCCAAACCTCATTCCCCTCCCCCTTCTGAAATTTAGTTTCTTCCAAAATTTAGTCTAAACTAATATAAACTTATGAATTTAAGGATCTACCGAAACAGATTTATTTATTTATTTTTTTTTTTTAAGTAAATTTATAGTTCTTTTAGAGTACTAAATAATGCCTCTGTGGTACCAAATGGCGTCTTTATAGTTTTTACTGCTATTTTCACTTTATTTTGGATAAAGGGTTCCATCATTGCTCCACCATCCCCATCAAGTTTGGATTTTGACGAAATTATGCCGCTGTAGAAAAGCAAAAGAAATGAAAAAAAAGTCCTATAAGATGGAGTCGAGCTAGAAGGACTTAGTAGAAACAAAGTAGTACGAGGAAAGTTGCATTCCAAGATGGGGGCATCTTTTGATTTTTCAAGGGCAGAAGATGAATTACTTTATGCAGTAATAGTGCGAAACCATAGAAAAGTAGGGGCGTAATTTGTTATGGAGCTGGAAGGTTCAACTGCCCCTCCCAAACCTTGTTTTCCCCTCCCCCAAACCTCATTCCCCTCCCCCTTCTGAAATTTAGTTTCTTCCATTATTTATTCTAAACTAATATAAACCTATAAATTTAAGGATCTACAGAAACACCTTTTTTTTTTCTTTTTTTTTAAGTTAATTTATAGTTCTTTTAGAATACTAAATAGTGCCTCTGTGGTACCAAATGGCTTCTCTATAGTTTTTACTGCTATTTTCACTTTATTTTGGATAAAGGGTTCCATCTTTGCTCCTCCATCCCCTTCAAGTTTGGATTTTGACGAAAATACACCGCTGTAGAAAAGCAAAAGAAATGAAAAAAAAGTCCTATAAGATGGAGTCGAGCTAGAAGGACTTAGTAGAAACAAAGTAGTTTAAATTTACATTAAAATACAACATTTATGTAAATTTATAGTTCTTTAGAGTACTAAATAGTGCCTCTGTGGTACCAAATGGCTTCTTTATAGTTTTTACTGCTATTTTCACTTTATTTTGGATAAAGGGTTCCATCTTTGCTCCTCCATCCCCTTCAAGTTTGGATTTTGACGAAATTACGCCGCTGTAGAAAAGCAAAAGAAATGAAAAAAAAGTCCTATAAGATGGAGTCGAGCTAGAAGGACTTAGTAGAAATAAAGTAGTACCAGGAAAGTTGCATTCCAAGATGGTGGTATCTTTTGATTTTTCAAGGGCAGAAGATGAATTAACTTATGCAGTAATAGTGTGTATGGATTTGAGTTAGTTTTGTTCAGATTTCTTGAGCAATGCTTAGCCTTTTACTTTTTAGCCTAAATAAATTACGTGGCTATGCTCTAAGGATAACAAATCCAGAAATAGTTACTTTTTAAGACGAAACAAAAGAGGACTAAATGTAGTTGGGACTTGAATCGCTTTTACACCATCTAAGGGGTTAAGAAATAAATACAAGAATCGTTACCGTTCCAATTTCGTACAGGCCCATTGGCCCATCACAAAGTCTTCTCCCTCTGGAGGCAAAATAGACTTGTGTAAAATTCAGGACGGTTCAGGAGGAAGGCCTTCAAAAGAAAAAAGGGCCAGTCCTGACCACACCAATTCCTTGTGCCAAAATATGTTGTAGAATGTATTTCAGACCGAGGAATCATTAATTTAGCTGTTAGAATGCCATACTGCAGACTCCCCGAATGTATCAGCGAAGATAAAACTTTGAGGTGGTAAATCACAGGGATTTTGTGTTATATTTGTATTTAGGCTCCAGGCTTCTCCTTCCTCACAGACCCGTTTCTTGGCCTCCCTTCACATGGAGAATCGCCTGTTGATTCTCTTTTCCCTTCACACAGAGAACTGTCTCTTGAATCGTGTTCTCCCGCCAGACTGAGTATTGTGTCTAGAAACCAATGGAATCCCCAAATGAAAGGATTTGCCCAACTGTAAGATCTCAAAACTCCTCATTTTAGAGGAATCCCCTAAACTGGAATGGAAATACGGCTCCTAGACGAGGCAGGAATGAGGACCCTAAGAGATTCTGGACTCAAGGGCGCCTAGGACTTGGAACACTAATGTACCAGACCAGGAGTGCCTTCGAGCATCCCTTAACCACTGAAAAGTAGCTTCCCTGGCTGTCATCTGCAAAGATAACAACAAACATCTAGCAAGCCACTTGTCAACTGAAGGGCTGTAGGCAACTAGGCGACTAACAACACCAATCATGTCTACTTCCCTATAAACATAGCTTATTTAGACACCCCTGGAAGTTGTGCCATATTTCACAATTACTGTCCCTTTTTACTATTTACCCATAAGTTCACAATTTGTTTTATACTTTTGAAAAGATTGGATTTTTGTTCATAAATGACTTCAATTATCTTGCATTTTCCAGGGTTACTTGTCTGACAACCATAACATCTTGATAAGTAAGATAGTATCTAAATAATATTAATATCTAGATAAGTAATCTTGAAATATTAAAACATACAACAATTGTGTAGACTAGTCTGCCTTTCGGCATTCAAAAATTAGTTAAGACTCATCAAGTGCCCCTCCCCACGGTAATCTTTAGTAAAAGGCGAAAGATTAACTCGTTATGAGGAGAGGCCAGAGCTATGAAAATTGCTAAGGTTCAATTGGGTATATACAAATAAATCCTAGTAAATCCTCGTGCTTTTTTTTAACAAGGTTCGAAAGCAATAAGAAATTCAATGTTCAATCAAGTAAATACAAGCCAAAAAATCATATGATGCGAAAACATATTCAATGAACAGCAATTCATGGGCAACTTTAATGACATACTACTAAAACTACATCCGCAGAAATTACCATACATATACAGTAATCAGGCCCAAAAATAATTGTAATGTAGCTGAATGGTCGATCAATTGCTGTAGCCAAAGGCCCCCCTATTAAAATATTCCAAGAAGCTTAGCGGTAGTGAAGGAATTCTTAGTCTGATATGTTGCCAATACAATAGACGGTAGTGAAGGAATTCTTAGTCTGATATGTTGCCAATGCAATTGACTTGATGAAATGTATGGTGACCAAGGGCATTTCACTTTTTAAGACTAGCCTCTGTGACTTAATTTAGATTTCAGCAATTTGATTCGATTCCTAGTTCAATTTAAAAATCAGTATTTGATAATTACGGAGTATTTTCAAAAACAAAATGCATCAGGAATTCAATCAGTTTAGGCAATTTAATTTAATTATGGCGACTGGTCATTGATACCCATCATTTGATTTAATACAATACTAAGAAAAACAAAATGTGTTTATTTAAGAGATGTTCTAATTTACTTGGTTTAAACATTATCAATTTGCATACTTTTTCCTTTCAATTCACAAAATTACAACATAGTGCGGGCTCAAAGGAAGAAACCTATTCAATGTGTGGACAGAGGTCCGCACGAACGCAGTCCCCCAATCCAAAAATTAAGCTGTTGAGTTACCCCCATTTGGGGTAATCACAGGGGTCAGCCAAAAAAGGTCAGCCTTTAAATATTATTTTAAAAAAGGTGAGTGCAAGTGATTTTTGTTTTATTCAACAAATAGCAAGAAATCATTTAAATCATGACTTTCACCTTTCCAGAGAAAGATTACTTAAAAAGTTTTCAAAATTATCTGAAAATAAAGCCGTAATACCTTCGTCAACTCTTGGACCAGGTGTAATTAATTTTTTATCAAGGACCTTAACGTTACAAGAAAAGTCCGGATTAGAAAAAGGTCCAAAATTTTGTTTTAAAACTAATAAAGTCCCAGTAGAAGAAATTATCCCTTCAATAGAAACATCTTTACATAGAAACCCCATCCTAATCAAAGATGTTAGCCTAGTAAGAGCTTCTACAATTAAAGCCCTGTCAGAGTTTGCTTTAAAACCAGTAATTCCCAACAATTCTTTCAAAGACATGAAGATTCTTAATAATTTAAGAAGGGATGAATCTATTATTATTACAAAAGCAGACAAAGGTAACAATTTAGTGGTAATGGACACCAAGGACTACGATTCAAAATTAAACGCTTTACTGAAAGATGAAAAAACATACAAACAACTTTCTTTTGACCCAACGGACTCATACACAAAGAAGTTTAAGAACGAGTTAAAGAGTTTGAAGGAAGAAGGGAAGATTACACCTCAACTTTTCTACGAATTCTTACCAAGAGGTTCTTTGTGCCCTAAATTATATGGACATCCAAAGATAAATAAGCCAAATCTGCCATTACGACCAATTGTTGCGAGTAACAAGTCACCAACAAGTGCTCTGAATAAATGGCTAGTTTCATTGTGTAAACCACTCATGTCTACACAAATTTCTTACATTAAGAATTCGTCAGAACTTGTAAAAAAACTAAAAGAAGTTAAGATTTCTTCAAATTCTATAATTTAAAGTTTCGACATAGGGTCAATGTATACGAGCATTGATGTAAAAGCCGCAGAAATTCTTCTTGAGAGAAAGATACTAAGAAATTTGGACTTAATTGGTGGCGAAACAGTTTTGGAAGTCGGTGTAATTATGAATTTAGTTATGTTGTGCAACATGTTCTCCTATTTTTTTCAATTCAGAGGGGTTTTTTTTCGAACAAGTAAATGGTTTACCCATGGGGGCCCCTTCAAGTCCTTTATTAGCAAATTGTTTTGTAGAAAATATTGAAACAATTGTGTTAGATTCATATTTTTTAAAACACAAATTTTGGGGAAGATATATGGATGACATAATTTCAGTATGGAATTATGGGGTGGAGGAATTAAATGTTTTTTAGAACATCTTAATTTTTGGGAAGGGGATTTAAAATTTACAATAGAATTAGAAGAGGATAATAAACTTCCTTTTCTGGATCTCCTTTTTTTTTAAATGAAAATAGTCTGGATTTTAAGATTTACAGAAAACCTACTAACAATAACAGATTTTTGTCGTTTTTCCTCGGTCATGCTCGCCAAGTAAAAATTGGTTTAATCATATCTTTAACTGACCGCATTTTTAGAATTTGTTCTCCAAAATTCATTGAGGAGGAATTATTGTTGTTAAAACAGATTTTAATAAGGAACCATTATCCGGGTTGGTTAATTGACCAGATTTTTTCGAAAAGAAGGAAAAACTTTCTAGAATGTTCTTACGATATTCTGGAAACAACAGAAAAGAAAGATATTTTTTGTTCTCTACCATATGTTCCAGGTTTGAGTGAAAAACTTAAAAGAATTTTACAAAATAATGGTTTAAAGGTAGCTTTAAGAGGTATTAATACTTCGGCTAGCTTTTTAAATTCTGGAAAGGGATCGGACTACCGTAGAGCAACAAAGTGGGGTTTATAAGACCCCATGTACTTTTGGAAGCTCTTATGTGGGACGTACTAACCAGAATTCAAAAACGAGATTGCTACAACATAATAATTCTATTTCATCGTCTTTAAAGCAAAATACCAAACATGAAGATTTCACGTCAGCCCTCTAGGAGCATATCTTTAATTTTCCAAATCATTTTATTTTGTTTGAAAATGTTTCTTTGATTACTAGGGACCAAGGTTTAAAGCAAACTTTCAGGGAGACAATCGAAATTAAAAAAATTCTATTCAAGAATAAGTCCATAAACAGAGATACAGGCGAATTCGGATTGAACTCAATTTATGATAATTTACTGAAGTCAAATAAAGTAAATACCACCTCATCTAAGAGCTATGACCTCTGTCCACGTAATATGTCAGATAATTCTAATGAACCGGAACCAAAAAGGTCAAAGAGATTTGCCTCGGCTGTTGCATTGAAAAAAAATAAGAGCAATAAACTATATGTAATTAGTTTATTAGGTATAAATTTTGTTTATTTTTATTCATGTCTTTTAGTTTTACTGCTGATGATGAACACTGTATATATGTTCGAAATATCCAGTTAAATAATTTTATATTGATTCACTGTCAATAAAATGGTTTCATCCCTATTTTGAACTCTTTTACTTTCGTCATGGAATGGCAGTGTGGTCTTCGAAGTTATCTAAGTCGAGTATATGGGGATAATGTGACCAAGGAGGTGTCTAAATGTATTAACACCCATAAGAGACACGCAAATGTTATAAATCAACAAGATTGTTCACTAACTAAAATTGTCATTTTTCCTAGTGAGAAACCCAACGGACAACATGATTTGTCATTCACTTATAAAGGTGAGTCAATAAAGATAGCCCCTCAGATATAAGTATTTGGGACACGAACTCGCAGCAAATGGGGACTGTACGGAACAAGTTTCAACTTGTTGCCTGAAGTCATTCTTACATTCTTCATCACCAAATCTATTGTGATTTAATTTGACACCTCCCTCAGAAACCTTGAAAGTTTGTCCATAATTACATTACCCTTTCTGAATACCCAGGACCCTATTTCAAATCTTATTTGTAAAAGTGATAAAAATTGCATGGCTTACAGTCCTTGCCTTAGCAGCTATGTGAGTTATGTCATCTCTAAGGGTATAGTGAATTCACTATAAGGGTATAGTTATACTGCTTAATTTTAATACTAAACCATCTGATTACTTCTGACCTCCCAAACTGTCTAATTCATTCGAGTTCGAAGACTTTAAAAGTTTTTCGGTTTCCCATAGTTATTTAAATTTTTCAATGTCACTTTCTCTTGAGTCTTTTACCAAATCTGCCACTCTTACCAACCTATTATGCACTGATCAGCATCAAGTCTTTCGTTTTGCTGATTTTCAGAAAATCTAGTCCTTGTCAGCAGGCTACTTTTCAGGACAGAAAGATACAAAACAAACGAAACCCTTCAATCAGCATACAAATTGGCAAACTTTTTAAGAATATGAAAATCATTAATTTTTTAATTTTTTTACAATGTTAGAAAGATTCCTATGAATTGAATCCATTTTCTAAAGAAATTCTAAAAAAATCAAAAAATCAAATTTCTTAAAAAATCGCTAAGAGCCTGAATATTTGGGGACGACTTAGTAAAGTTTCAGTCCAGCTGTTAAATTAATTTGTTACTTTTAAAAGGAAGGTAAAGCATAAGCCATAACATTTATACGTACCCTTTCTAAAACATTTAACGTTTTTTAATATACTGGTTACTTTATGAATAACGAATATGAAATAATTGAATAGCCACAAAACCTTGAGACTATCTTTTCTTGTAATGTTTTTAGGATAATGGTATAGCCATTGAAATAAACAGAAAAGCACAAAAATAGACAGAGAACATCGATTATACGAAATTATAGAAATTTCCCATAATATTAATAGAAAACTTTATGTTGGCAGGAGACAAATGAAGATGAAAAAAAGAACCTTTTTTAGAAAAAAACTTAGCGATAAATAGCCAAGAAACATATTTATGCTAAACAAGGTTAGCCATACATAACAATGAAATACAAAACGTAGCTAAACAAGGTAATCCATTCATCTAGATAATGCAAAATATTTCAAAGATCAAGCAGTATAGGAGTTATTTTTAGCAGGAACTCATAAGGTCTTTGAATCATTATGAAACGTGCCACGCTCGCGATTTTGTTGTCCCGCAAAGAAGAGGAACCAAGGCCGGCTTCCCTACAAGATTTTCGGAGCCTAATGTGTGGAAATTTGTTCCAGGGAGCATTCGGGCGGCTGAGCTCCTGGGGTTATTTACAAATAAACTGAAAAAGTATTTGCTTTTAGTAAGATCTTTCCATGGCGATAATATATTATGAGGGAAGAGAATTTCCATGAAGGGGACGCAGGATATTCTGGCATGATTAAATATAACAATGAGAAAATAAAAATAATCTTTTTTTAACTTGAAGTAATGACCAGCATTAAAACTCAAAACGAACAAAAAAATATTACCTACATTAGAGGGTTTGTCTCCTCAACAATTCTTTGCTCTTTACGCTAAAGTATTTTTTAGCAATTTCAACTATTTATTCTACGGTCTTTGTGATTCAGTGGTCATTCTTAAAGAATTGGGACAATTCCTTGAGTGTAAAGAGCGAGGTATTGACGAGGAGGCAAACGCCCTCAAATACGTAATAAAATGCACAAATATAGAAGTTCATTACGTAATTTAATTCGTAAGTTACGCATATTTATTACTAACAAAAAAGTTTGCAAAAAAATAAAAATTTTAGTTGTATTTTTAAGTAGCCTAAAACCAGAGGTCAACTAGGCCTCCTCCTTCACAAACAAAACTATGACAAAGCTATTTAGCAAAACAAAAATTAATTCACAATCTTCGATTTGATTATTCATGCGGAGAGAGGCAAAATCAAAACATGCATTAATTCAAAAACGCTCAGAAATTAAATAAAAAACAAGTTTCTTTAACTGCAAGTAAAGTGTGAAATTAAAACTTAAAACAAACAGAAATTGTTCCGTATATGAAAGGGATTGTCCCCTACTCAACGCCTCACTCTTTAGGCTAAAGTTGTTTATTGTTTCAGAAAGTAGAGTTGTGACAAAGAGTCAAACTAACCTGCCATATCCTGATCGATACAATTTTGTGGCTCAATACATACCGATACAATTTCATTTTGTGGCTCAATTATTTTGTGTGATCTTAAATAATATATATATATATATATATATATATATATATATATATATATATATATATATATATATATATATATATATATATATATATATATATATATATATATATATATATATATATATGACATGACTGCCTGTCCATGGATTATTCTTTATGGTTGATTGTGTATGGCTATGCTGTTTGACCTATGTGATTGTATGGATGAGTAGGGTTGAGGCCTCATTCAAGTGCTGGTCTATAGTAATCATCAATTTAGGAAAACAGTCTTCATTTTCTCCTTCGGTCTCTTTTTTTTTTTTTTTTTTTATGTGTTTGTGCTGTTGCATTGGTGATTTCTCTTTTCATGATATTATTACAGGTTGGATCCAATGCTGGTGGAGAAAATTTTTTAGTTTTCTCCCCGTCAGACCTTTACCCTGGTCCAGGTTTTTAACCTGATATTGTTAGTTATTGGTGAGATGGCACTTATGCAAATTTCATGTCCTTTCATGTTTTTTTTTATGTATTTATTGACCTATTGACCTTGGCATGTTTTTTCGACTTTGATTGTTGGATTTTGATTTGGATGTTGGTTTATTTTGGATTTATTTTCAATAACTTTTAATGCAACAAAACACAAATATTACCCACGGAACTCGGAACGATTTTTTGAAAGTTAGTAAGTGTAAGAGTCGTTGTTTTCTTTGCCAAGATCATTTTATCCCACGGACTTCTGTTAAGAGTACATTGTATAATAAAAATTTTGCATGCAAGTTACGTGGTAATGTTAATTGTAAAACAACCAATGTAATTTACCTATTAGAATGTAATAAATGCTGCCTACAATATGTGGGGGAAACAACTAATAATATATATAAAAGATTTTTTGGACACAAGACAATAGTTAATAATGAAAAAACTAATAACTATTTAGTTCAACATTGTAATAATGGTAAATATTCCATATCAGATATAACTGCCACAATTTTAGAAAATTTAGTTAGAAAATTTAAATAAAGAAGAGAAAAATAATAGACTACGTAAACAGGAGGATTTCTGGATCCATACTCTTGGTACAGCTTATTCTTTTGGGCTAAATGATCGTGTAGCAAAATATGGTGACATATCTCAGGTTGTTGTTAAATGTATTGATGGTTTTATGGACCATCCTTCCTTTACTTGTCCTACTAAACGTAAAAAACGATCGAGAGGACATAGGAAAAATGATAGAAAAAATGAATTAGATTTACATATGCTTTTTATAGATCTATGCCAGCTACTTGAATCTAGGGGTATGATTTCTGTAATAAAATGTCTAAATAATTTATCCAAGAGGAATTTAATCAAACTTTTCTGGATTGTTAAGAATAATACAGCTCTTGAATATAATTTTAAAGTAATATGTGATACAGTTTGCATTCTAACTAAAACGAAATTTATTTCAAAAAAGAAAAAGTTTGATAAGATTGGTAATAAGGATAACAGATTATATTTACCTATTAATTTTACTTGTAAGCAGATTGAAGATATTAATTTACCAGAAATTTTAAATCAGCGGCATGTGAAACAGGCCCTTCCTAGTAATTTGAACTATAATGATAGTCCAGTTTTAACTTATAAATTGTCAAAAACTATTGGGAAAATTATTTTTAATTATAATTTAATACTTAAAAGATTAGATAGTGATATAAATTGGAAATTGGTTTGTAATTGTAAGCAACTTGGCCCATTTGTAAATCCTACTTACAAACATGTTATAACAGGGGACTTGTCAATAATAAATCAAGATGATCTTCAAATTATAATGAATAAAGGGGCTAATTTCCGTCTTTCTCATCATCTGAAACCATCGAGTGTTCTTGATGGCTTGGAAAACGATTTTGATTTATTTATTGATAAGTGGAGTAAGAAAGAGAATAGAAATAAAGAGAGTTTTCAAAGTTGGAAGAATTTAATTATTAGTAGAATAAGAAATAAAATATATTCTAACTTAAAAAATAGTAACACTAAATCATTATTTTATGATGCGAAGATTAAACAAGGAATTACTAATCTACAGAATGAATTTATAATTGTGCCAGTGGATAAAGCTAATAATAATTTTGCCATAATTTGTCAGAAGCTGTATTGTGATATCTTAAAAAGGGAGTTATGCACAACTAATGTTTACGAAAAGGTCAATTTAGAAGACGAGAATTTAATTGAAAAGACTGAAGAAATACTTTTTAAAAATTTTAATATTAAAATAAATGACAATGATAAAAAGTTCCCTTTCCTATATTGGACTGTAAAATTTCATAAGAATCCCCCTAAACCACGGTTTATTGCTGGAACAGCTAAATGTCCAACCCACATTGCTGCTACTGACCTCTCTTTAATTTTAAAGGAAATTGTAAATAAACTTAAAACCTATTGTTCTGGTATTAAAAAGTTTTCGAATCTCAATCCATATTGGAGTGTTAATAATTCACTGCAGGTGATAGATTCTTTAACAATGGTTTCAGCTAAAAGAATTGAGTCTTTCGATTTTGCGACAATGTATACTAATTTATCACTTAATGTAGTGTTAGATAATTTAAAAACTGTTATCAAGAAATCTTTTCTCTTATCTAGTAAAAGGTTCTTAAAAATAAACACTTATAATAAACAAGAGCTAAGAGCTCATATGGCACTTGTGACGAGGCGAGAAGAGCTAAGAGCCAAGAGATCATATGGTATGAGCTCTAACAAAATTCTATGAATCAATAGATTGATTTAAAAAGGAAAATAAGAGGCTTAATACCGGTCAAGATTTAAAATAAGAGCTCTGAGTCACAAAGTCCTTCTAAATATCAAAATTCATTAAGATCCTATCACCCACCCGTAAGTTATAAATACCTAATTTTTTCTAGTTTTTCCTCTCCCTTTTGCCCCCCATAGGGTCGAATCTGGGAAAACGACTTTATCAAGTCAAATTGTGCAGCTCCCTGACACGCCTACCAATTTTCATCGCCCTAGCACGTCCAGAAGCACCGAACTCGCCAAATCACTGAACCCCTCCCCCCAACTCCCCCAAAGAGAGCGAATCCAGTACGATTCTGTCAATCACGTATCAAGGACATATGTTTATTCTATCCACCAAGCTTCATCCCGATTCCTACAATCCAAGTGTTTTTCCAAGACTTCCCCCTCCAAATCCCCACAATGTCAAAAGATCTGGTCAGGATTTGAAATAAGAGCTCTGAGACATGAATTCCTTCTAAAAATCAAATTTCATTACGATCCGATCATCTATTCGTAAGATATAAATACTCCAATTTTCATGTTTTCCAAGAATTCCGGTTCCCCCCTCAAACTCCCCCAAATGTCACAGGATCTGGTCGGAATTTGAAATTAGAACTTTAAAGCACAAGATCCTTCTAAATATCAAATTTCATTAAGATCTGGCCACCCTTTCGTAAGTTACAAATACCTCAATTTTCAAAATTAACCCCCCCCCCAATTCCACCAAAGAGAGCAGATCCGGTCCAGTTATGTCAGTCACGTATCTTAGACAGGTTTCTATTCTTCCCATCCAGTTTCATCCTGATCTCACCGCTTTAAGTATTTTCTAAGATTTCCGGTCGCCCTAACTGCCCCCCCCCCCAATTACGCTTGATCCGGTTGAGATTTAAAATAAGATATCGGAGTTACGAGGTCCTTCTAAATATGAAGTTTCATGAAGATCCGATCACTCCTTCGTAAGTTAAAAATACTTCATTTTTCTTATTTTTCAGAATTACCCCCCCCCCCTGCAATTGAGCGGATCCGTTCTAATTATGTAAATCACGTATGCAAGACTTCTGCTTATTTTTCCAACCAAGTTTCATCCCAATCCCCCCAATCTAAGCGTTTCCCATCATTTTAGGTCTCCCCACCCCAAACTTCACCCAATGTCACCAGATCCGGTCAGGATTTAAAATAAGCGCTTTGAGACACGATATCCTTCTAAAATTCAAATTTCACGGAAATCCAATCACCCGTTCGTAAGTTAAAAATACCTCATTTTTTCTAATTTTTCAGAATTGACCCCCCCCCCAACTACCCCAAAGAGAGCGGATCCGTTGTGGTTATGTCAATCATGTATCTAGGACTCGTGTTTTTTTTTCCATCAATTTTCATCCCGATCCCTCAACTCTAAGTGTTTTCCAATTTTTAGGTTTCTCCCTCCCAACTCCCCCCCCCATGTCACCAGATCCGGTCGGGTTTAACATAAGAGCTCTGAGCCACGATATCCTTCTAAATATCAAATTTCATTGAGATCCGATCACCCGTTCGTAAGTTAAAAATACCTCTTTTTTTTATTTTTTCAGAAATACCCCCCCCCCCAACTACCCAAAAGAGAGCGGATCCGTTCCGTTTATGTCACTCATCTATCTAAGACTTGTCTTTATTTTTCCCACCATGTTTCATCCCGATCCCTCCAGTCTAAGTGTTTTCCAAGTTTTAGGTTTCCCCCTCCCAACTCCCCGCCCCCAGCACCAGATCCGGTCGGGATTTAAAATAAGAGCTCTAAGACACGATATCTTTCTAAACATCAAATTTCATTGAGATCCGATCACCCGTTCGTAAGTTGAAAATACCTCATTTTTCTAATTTTTAAGAATTACTCCCCCCCCCAACTACCCCAAAGAGAGCAAATCAGTTCCGATTATGTCAATCATGTATCTGGGACTTGCGCTTATTTTTCCCATCAAGTTTCATCCCGATCCCTCTACTCTAAGTGTTTTCCAAGATTTTAGGTTTCCCCCCTCCAACTCCCCCCAATGTCATCAGACAAGTCGGGATTTGAAATAAGAGCTCTGAGACACAATATCATTCCAAACATCAAATTTCATTAAGATCCAATCACCCGCTCATAAGTTAAAAATACTTCATTTTTTCTATTTTTTCCGAATTAACCGGCCCCTACTCCCCCCCCAGATGGTCAAATCGGGAAAACGACTATTTCTAATTTAATCTGGTCTGGTCCCTGATACGCTTGCCAAATTTCATCGTCCTAGCCTACCTGGAAGTGCCTAAAGTAGCAAAACTGGGACGATGGTTTTCCCCCTCTAACTCCCCCCAATGTCATCAGATCCGGTCGGGATTTTAAATAAGAGCTCTGATACACAATATCATTCCAAACATCAAATTTTATTAAGATCCAGTCACCCGCTGATAAGTTAAAAATACTTCATTTTTTCTATTTTTTGCGAATTAACCGGGCCCCCACTCCCCCCAGATGGTCAAATCGGAAAAAACGACTATTTTTAATTTAATTTGGTCCGGTCTCTGATACGCTTGCCAAATTTCATCGTCCTAGCTTACCTGGTAGTGCCTAAAGTAGCAAAACCGAAACCGACAGACAGACCGACAGACAGACCGACAGAATTGGCGACTGCTATATGTCACTTGGTTAATACCAAGTGCCATAAAAAGCTATATGGACAAATTGCTTTAATACCACAGTTAACTTGAGATATTACAGCTTGGATATGATTTTTGAGTTATTAGAATTTGTTTTATGCAATACTTATATGATTTGGTGGTGATTTGTACAAGGAAATCGTGGGAATTCCCATGGGGGGGAATGCCAGCCCATTTATAGCTGACTTGTTTTTACGTCAACTAGAATATAAATATATGATGGATAAGAATAATCCAAATAATTTAAAACATGTTTTGTCAAATAATAAAAGATATTTAGATGATATTTTGGTCTTAAATTGTAAGGATTTCATTGATATTTCTAAAAAGATATATCCATGAGAGCTTACACTTGAACCTAGTCATGGCGCTGGCCATGAAGATCATTTCTTAGATTTAAATATTAATATTTGTGATAATAATAAATTAAGTTTTAAAATGTATAATAAAATGGATGATTTTGATTTTGAAGTGATTAGTCTCCCATTCCCTTAAAGTAATATACACTCAAATATCACGTATTCGGCGTTTTTCTCACAGTTACTTCGTTATGCAAGGATTTGTAGTAATTATATTGACTTTAAAAATAGATGTAATATCTTAAGCCAAAAATTCATATCAAGAGGTTTTTCTGCAAATAAATTAACTTGGCAATTTAAAACATTTAATTTTCATTATAATGAACTTTTAAATAAACATCAAAAGAATTATCCGGAAATACTTAAAGAAATTTTTAACTAATTTCGGAGGTTCGACAAATGATGATGCAGCGCCATTTATTTTGAATTGTGTTTCTAATAGAGCGGATTTTTTTTTTAAATAGTGACATGGTAAAGATGAATTCTATAATTGTTTAGTTCATTCAATTTTTTTTTTTGTAATGTGTTAATATTTATGATTTGGTAAAATTTATCATATTTAGTTTACCCATTGTTGCTAAAAAGAGGGATATATTAACAGGATAAGCTTGTTTTGGTGTTACTTGGTTGTTTTACATTTGCTGTTTTTTTTCATAGGCATGTATTTTGGGGGTGATACCTGACACGGGGATGCCATGGATATTCTGTGGTAGCCACAACACTTGGCTGGGTAGAGAATTTAAAGTGGCGAAACCCTATAGGCAAGTGTATTCTCCTGATGAGCCCTTGTGTTGGGTTGTTGCCTCTGAATTAATTGTCTTTATTATTTTTTCTATTGTTTGGTAAATGACGACTTATGCTTATTGACGACATGACTGCCTGTCCATGGATTATTCTTTATGGTTAATTGTGTATGGCTATGCTGTTTGACCTATGTGATTGTATGGATGAGTAGGGTTAAGGCCTCATTCAAGTGCTGGTCTATAGTAATCACTAATTTAGGAAAACAGTCTTCCTTTTCTCCTTCTGTCTCTTTTTTTTATGTGTTTGTGCTGTTGCATTGGTGATTTCTCTTTTCATGATATATATATATATATATATATATATATATATATATATATATATATATATATATATATATATATATATATATATATATATATATATATATATATATTAGATATGTTTTAACTAATATGTTTTCAATAGCTTCAAAACGCTGTGCTACTTTATACGCTTCAGAAAGGGAATTATAATCATTCTGGTGTTCTAATAAATATCTCGAGCTTTCGCCTCCAGCTTTCAATAAAGCAATCCAGGCATATACTATCGGAAAAACATACTAGTAAACCGCCATATCATGATCGACACAATTTTGTGGCAATGTCCATCCTCTTATAAAACTGATATACTGTTTCATTGGATGATTGCCTCAATTTAGTTAAATTTCTAAAATTCTTTACATGTAAGTTTCTGGTTTATTTTGTAGGTTCCAGGTTTCTTTCCTGGTAGGTGCGCCTGCGTCTGTTCTTTTTCAAGTTCCTCTAAATTTCTGATATTTGATGAATCTCTATCCTCAAAACAAAAAATTGTGGCCCTGTTAGTCTAAGCGGTACTGCATATATTAGCTACGAGTCTGACCAGCCAAGCAACGTTTTAACCCTTCTCAATTGGCTAAAAATAGGTTTTATAAATTTTGCATTATCAAGAACTGGAATATATCCCAAGGGATCCATTACTAACCCAATTACTCTTTGATTTATATTATCCTTGTGGCTCTAATCCTCAATAGGTGTATCGGTTATATTATTCCCAGAAATATCTCCCATATTTAAACTCCTTCTTATAGTGTCTCTTTCTTTGGTCATTAAATTACCCACTGTAGTCAAAAATTTTACGACTGAAGTGGGATTACAATGGCGTTTTAACCTTTCTCAATTGGCTAAAAAAGGTTTTTTTTTTATAAATTTTGCATTATCAAGAGCTGGAATATAACCCAAGGGATCCATTACCAACCCAATTACTCTTTGATTCATATCAAAGAGTAATTATGCTATTTAACATTCCGTGCGTGACTTCTTTAAGGTGGTTGGGCATTAAAATTACTAGCAATTTAGTCTCTTTTCGTAATAAATTTTTTTCTGATGCTAAGGTTAAACTTCAAGTGGATTATTCTAAAAATGTTGCGAACAGGGGGAAATACAACCGCAAAGCCCTTTCAAAAATTTACTTTTGCTTTTGTGATCACTCGGTTATATATCTTTCTGGATTGTATCCTGTTTTAAAAAGAAAAGATTAAAAGGCTCTCAAGTCATCTTATTTTCGTTCCCTCCGTTTTTTGTTGTATCTCCCTCCCTGGTACATGAACAGTGATATGGTAACAAATTTCGGGGCTCCAGATTTATTAAATAAACTTAAAGTGCTACACCAGAAACTATCCGACTCGATACATTTTACTATTAACCCTTTTCATGATCTTCTAAAATGTTTTCTACAGTAATTTAATGTGTTATCAGAAGTTTTTTTTCTGTGTGTTTGTTTTATACTCCGCTGTTTCAAGAGGGTCACAAATAAATTATTATTATTATTATTATTATATTATACTTGTTGCTCTTACCCTCATTAGGTGTATCAGTTATATTATCCCCCGAAAAATCTCTCATATTAGCACTACCTCTGATAGTGGCATTTTCTTTCGTCATTAAATTACCCACAGAAGTCAAAAATTTTACGGCTGAAGTAGGATTATTGTCCCGACTTGAAGAATCGAAATTCAAAGGGGCCTTTAAACCTTTACTTATTTATTTTGTTCAAAAAGGATGAAGCAATATCTTTATCAAACTCAGGATAAGAAGAATCTTGAATTGGAATTACGCTCATTTAAAAGAAAAAATAATTAAAAGAAATTAACTGAGTCAAAAATGTGAAAACAAGGCAAAATCGTCACTAAACACTACTGACAGATTTCCTACTCGCGTCCGAACTTAAAATGCATGCTTTACAATCGTAAATTGTCCTTCGACGTTCTTCACTTTTTTTTTATCTAAAACTGGAATCTGTAGCGGGAACCTGGAACTGGAACCTGGAACTGATGTTGGAACTGAATCCTGGAATCTTTGACGATGGAAACAGCAACAATCCTCGACTTCCAAAGTCAAACGATGAAGTTTCTTAGCACCTATCAATAACACAGTTATGCACGAGTCAAAACAGCTTTCAGCGGATAGTCTCTATGCCCCAATTACAGCTGACAATGATGAAGTTCACCAAAATTGGAAGGTAAAGAAACTTACGACAACGATGTAGGTGATGGGCCAGAAAAGAACAAGTCAAACTACAATTGAATTTACTGATGATCGTTAAATAATGACTATTCCTACTTAACAAACACCGACAATTTAGAAGTTTTGTAAGTACTTTGAAGAAAAATGAATATTGGTCCGAGGTGTTCTTTTTGTTCTTTGTTCTAGTATGACACGGTCCCATGCATTGAAATCCCCCAAGAGTAAGTCCTTCGTGAACGAACAGTGAAGTAACTGAATTTTCGTTGTAAGATATGGCAGTGAAATTTATTTAGAAGAACGAAATAACAATAAAAATTCGAAATTACTTTTGTGTTTCAGGTGTTTTACATTTGGTAAATCTATTTGTATATCCACAGGTCCCCTTTCAGTTTTTATCTAGATATCGTTTCAACTGTTGTCCTCAACGCGATCAGGTCATTTAATAATACCACAGTAAAATTAAATACATTCCAGGCCCATACATTTGGGCCTGGAATGAGGTTGTTTCTGAAACAGGATGCTTTACCCTAGATTGGCATTTCTGTCATTGATAAACATGAAAAAGTCCTAAAATATGAGAACTGAACAAAAAATATCCTGTCCTTCAACACAGGTTAACCAATCTACAAATAGCTTCTCAATTCTCAAATAACAAAGGGGTTGTTAAGTTTAGCTTTGAGAAATTGAAAACATATATCTGTTGTTTTTATGTTCATATCAAGGAAAAAAGCATCGAATCTTGCCAGTACCAGCTTGTAGTTTCTAAAATGTAGTAATTTGAGCATTTATGTCTAATTTATCCTAAATTCCAAAGTTTTTCTTTTATTAATGTCCAATTTTTAATCTTTTTGAATAGCATTGAATGTGCAACCACTTATAATAAGACGAACTCAGGTACGCGTGACGAAAGCTTACTGACGTTTTATGCCTTTCCGAAACTTTAAAAAAAAATAACTACTTCGGTCCAATATCAAGCGGGTGGGGGGAATGGCACAGAAGGGGTACCTAGTTGCCCTCAAATTATTTTCGGCCCTTAAGTGTTTTCATATTTTCTTTATAAATGTCACGAGTCGAAATTCAAAAGGGAGAACAGAATTTATCATTTCAAATCGATTTTTTTTAGTCCCTAGGAAAAATTTCAAAAGCGCCATTCTTCTTTGTTACTCGTGTGACTTGTCGACTTTCTGGAAAAGGCTCTTCCTTGTTATTGAGAGTTCCGTTTATTTTTATAATATCAATTTTAACTGATTAATATCAATTTTAATTTTTTTAACTGAAAGTAAGGAGCAACATTAAAACTTAAAACGAACAGAAATTACTCCGTATGTGAAATGGGCTGTCCCCTCCTCAACGCCTCGCTTTTTACGTTAAAGTTTTAATTGTTTTAAAACGTAGAATTGTGGCAAAGAGTCAAACTTTAGCGTAAAGAGTGAGGGATTGCGGAGGAGACTCATTTCACATACTGAGTAATTTCTGTTCGTTTTCAGTTGTAATGTTGCTCCTTACTTTCAGTTAAAAAAAACTAGTTTTTTTATTTAATTTCTGAATGTTTTTGAATTAATGCATGTTTGATTTTGGCTCTCCGCACATAAATTATTAAAATAAAATTTGAATATTAATTCTTATTTTGGCTAAATGGTTTTCTCTTAGTTTTGATCAGACGATTTTGAGAAATAAGGGGTGGGGAAGAAGGCCTAGTTGCCCTCCATTTTTTGGTTACTTAAAAAGGCAACTAGAACTTTTAATTTTTAACGAACGTTTTTATTAGTAATAAATATACGTAACTTAAGAATTAACTTACGTAGCAAACTATTATTCCCTTATATTTTTATTATGTATATGAGAGGGTTTGTCCCTCGTTTATATCTCGCTCTTTACACTGAATTTTAAGTTTTGTCCCAATTCTATAAGAATAACCCCTGAATCAGAAAGGCCGTAGAAAAAATAGTTGAAATTACTAAAAATACTTTAGCATAAAGAACGAGGTACTTATCTCTTCCTAAATACCTCGCTCTTTATAATAAAGCATTTTTAGAACCCCTCATATGCGTAATAATCTCTGTTCGTTTTAAGTTTTAATGCTACTCCTTAGTTTAAATTGGAAAAACTTTTTCATGTTTATTTTTTCATTACTTCTTTTATAGTAATGCTAGAAAATCCCACGCTCTTTTCATTGAATTTCTCTTCCCTCATGACATATTCCTCCAAGAAAAGATCCTCCGACATAGCCCCCTCCACTCAACCCAACTCCCAAACCAAAAAAATCCCCCTGAAAACGTTTGTACACTTCTCAATAACCATTGCTGTATGTAAAAACTGGTCAAACTTTGTAAATTGCAGCCCCTCCCCCAGGGACTGTGGGGAAGTAAGTCATCCCCAAAGACATAGTTATTATGGTTTTCGACTATGCGGAACAAAATGGCTATCTCAAAATTTTGATCCGTTGACTTTGGGGAAAAAATGAGCGTGGGAGGGGGCCTAGGTGCCCTCCAATTTTTTGGTCACTTAAAAACGGCACTAGAACTTTTCATTTCCGTTAGAATGAGTCCTCTTGTGACATTCTAGGACCACTTGGTTGATACAATGACCCCTGAAAAAAAAAAAAAAAAAAAAAAAAAAAAAAAAAAAAAAAAAAAAAAAAAAAAAAAAAAACACGCA